>NC_089747.1:35670042-35690042 GCF_040412425.1 Macrobrachium rosenbergii
AAAAAGGGCATCACTCCATCAAACAACTTTAACTGTTTCCCTGGTCTTAATTCACTTCAGCAAAACTAAAGGAACAAAACATATTTATCACTTTGCCTTATGCACACAATTAATCCTATTCACTGGTGGTCAATAAATGAAACACTGTTTTTAAAAATTTTAAATACAAAAATTTATTTTTAAATTCAAAATTTATAATTAGAATTCACAATCTGAAAAATTTACTATTACTTGAAAACAACACAAAAATTTAATTAATTCTTGAGTTAAATTATTAAACAAAACTAAATCACAAAACTTTAATTTATCAAGAAATTAAATTAATCAAGCAAAATTTAAACTATCAAGAATTACTCAAGATTTGAAAAGAAAATCTTAATAAATGAAAATTAAATCAAGTATGCAATGTTAAATTATCAAGAAATATTTAAAATGCTAAGTAAATAAATATTAAATCACCAAAATATAAAATGTGAAAAATCAAGAGATTGCAAACACAAGAACACAAAAATACACAAAAGATTTACCAATAGTAATTTCACTAAGGCAAAATTTCTTTTAACACACCTCATTATACCATGGTAATACTAAGTAAAATTCCCTTTACCTTACACAAGCTTGTGAAAACCTTAGTAAAATCACTTGCAGCTGCTTTAGATTCACAAAACACACTTTTTTGTCAGGTGTTTCCAAATGTTATATAATTTTACTTTTCCTATTCAGATCTCAAAATAAGATTAATACCAGTGAACCACAAATAAGATTAATAATTACTCTCTTTTCAAGAGAATTAGAGAGAGAGAAGAGAGAGAGAGAGAGAGAGAGAGAGAGAGAGAGAGAGAGAGAGAGAGAGACCAGAGAGAGAGAACAGTCTATCTCAAATCAGAATGAACAAATTTTGAGGATTCTAGTATCACATGAAACACTCAATGATGCCATTAAGGCATTTTGGGAATGAGATACAAGAGAAAATTCTAGAAGAAGGAAGCAAAACGTTTTTGAACCAGTAAAACAACAAAAAACAATCATGGATAAACTGGATCAGAGCAATGCAATCTTAAACATGACCCAAAGCCATGTGTTCATTGTCTAAAAGGGCATACATTTTACAAAACAAAAAAATAGTATGGAACACATGTAAATTGTTATTGCAAAATCATTTGTCTTCTTCTCATATGAGACAAAGCTTTTACAGAAATCTTTACATGATAAAACAGACGGCAACTAGCTAATTATGACTGGCTTGCTTTAAAAACAAAACAAAAAACCTGAGTTGGTTTCCAGAACGGATCAGCAATTGTTATTCTTGAACCTGTCAGCGCTTTATCTTTCTGAACTGATGACAGATGGCGCATCTGGTCTAAAACTCGATTTCTCTCTCCCTCTACTACGCTATTATCAAGGAAGATGTTATTAATTCTAAATTACTCTGTTAGGTTATCTAAATCACTAACTCTTTTGAGATCTGATACTACACTTCATATGATATTTCAACAGTCATGATCATTATACTTAACACATGATAAATAGAAGAGTAAATATGTCAAAACTATGGGATGATATACATATTATATATATATATATATATATATATATATATATATATATATATATATATATATATATATATATATGAGAATAGAGAAAAAACGTGATTTTTTGAAGTGGAAATATCTATTTCCATTTTGGGTCAGCAAGTGAAAGGACCATAAACTCATAAATCTCCCAGTCTGTCACAACAAGTCATACAACAAGTCGCCAACCATATCTTCAAGAACACACCAGCACTAATGAGGCGCTAAGAGAAATGGCATCTGGCCGTGCCTTCGAAATCCACGAGGGTCCTGCGAAGTAAACGCCTGATAGTAGAGTGTGGGAAAACACCCTCACCCCCCTTGATTTCGAAGGAGAGCCCAAGGAAATAAGCCACGCCCACAGGTCAAGCCTAGATGTTTTGGCCAATCAAATGCCATCAGTGCCAGAGACCTAGAGACGTCCTACAAGGAGCAAATACCCAATAATCAACAGGAATTCCTTAAAACACACCTCCAAAAAGTTGGAATGAAGCAAGTGGAGGAGGTGCCTCAGAAAGCAGTACCTGCCCAGAATATGACCGTGTGTTAGTGCAAAGATTGACTCTCAGAATCGTAGTACCCTTAATCTAATTCGTTTAGTCTCTCGAAACCATTATTTTAAAGTCTCAAAACCATTATTTTAAAGTCTCAAAACCATTAATTTAAAGTCTTGAAACCATTAAGAAATTGAAAACAGTTAAGAAACTATAGGTGGAACTGTAAGACAAGAAGTGCAAATTAAGAAGAAATGGGAACAATGAATCATTTTCCTTTTAACCTCAGTAATTTATAATTTAATAACTGTTTTTAAAGAACCACTTGTTCCTGCTACCTTAGAGTTGGGCCCTTTGAAGGAAAGAAACGGGGTCCGACAACAGCTGGTGGCAGCGGTGGGATAACGAGAGCTAGGTGGGATATCAACAGCTAGCGACGAGCTGTGAGATTACAACAGCTAAGTGAGATAACAACGAGTGTACAGGTAGTGATCACGAACAGTTGGCAAAACAGTGAAGTGAGATAAACAATTGAAAATAGAATAAACAAGTGATCAAAGAAAACACCAAAGACAAAACATAACATACGCCACTCTGCAAAGAAGAAAATAAAACACGCCCCACGCAAACACACACAACGCTACGACAAAGCAGAAGACTATGCCGCAGAGAGAGAGATGCCCTTTTCCTCTCGCCGCCACCGATGATTCCCGTGACCGAATAAGAGGAAGATCCCCAGCCAAGGCGCAGTGACGGAAGGACGCTGAAGAAGAAGGTGAAGAAGACGAACGAACAACCCAACCCTTGGACGACGGCCTACGAAATAACAAGATCAAGCTGCAGAGAATGCAGAGAGACGAGAAAAAAACGACACACAGTAAGAATGTCCTACGGTCACACACACACGTAGAAAATTATTTTTTCTTTGAGTTAGAAACACACAAAATTAAGTCGACTAAGAACACTTGTATTGATATTCATTTGAAAACACAAAACTCACACGTAAATTAAATAGACTTGGCAACAAGAGTTTTTTTTTCTTTTTCTCTTTCTTTAACTAAGCACCTATCGATCTTTTTACTAAATTTTACCCAACATTTGGTATTAATAAACTTTATTTAACGTTTGGCATGACTAACCCATAATTTCTGTATTTTATTTGTGTCATTCTACGGTTATTTTAAGCATTTAATTTCTTATTTAACATTCATTAGCTGAAATTTATATATTTTTCGATCGAGAAATCTCATAACTTGTTTTTTTTTGTTCGCTTAAAGGTGTTCAGAATCATAAGTTTTTTGAAGATTATTTTTTCTTTAATTTTTTTTGAAGCGAGTGATAATTCATTTATTTGTTTTACCAGCACTGTCAAGGATAATTGGAAGTTAAGGGATTTTTTTTTGTTTTGTTTTCGGTAATTTATGTGATTGATTAATTTTTACTTTAGGCGATAAGTTTTATGTTTTTGTTTTGATTTTAAGAACTGGTTGACTTTATTTGCTTTGTTATTACTGCCATTATACTCAGTGGTTAAGAAAGTGTTTGTCATTAGTGAATAAATGCCCAGGAGGAGATCGCACAAACTAATAGTGTAAGAACTGTTTACACAAGAAGTCAAACCAATAATTTAACTATGGATAGGGGAACACAGTCAACTAGCCCAGTCTCTGCAGCTGTAGGTACACATAAAAGACATGCAATTAACCATATAGCCAAATTTTGCGGAAGGAAAGAAGGTCAGGTGCCTGTAACTTAGAAAAACTGGATAGAGCAGGTAGGCATACATCTTAATAACATAACAGGCACAGATAGCGAAAAACTCAGTGAAGGAAGAAGAGTTATCTGGATCTGGAAGCAGGGGAGACTTAGGAACGATATGTCCATTCCGAGACATATCAAGGACTTAAGAATTGGGAAGAAATGAAACAGTTCTTCAGGAAGGTATATTCCACAGTAGGCGAAACAGATCCCGTTATCAGCCTTGCAAGGATAGCTCACTGTTATAAGGCAGATAAAAGAAGCTACCAAGGGATGAGTTCCCAGCTATACAACAATATGAATGAATGGGGTCACTTAGTTACATCCACTAAATGGGCAGAGACAGATAAAATGTCAGTAGCTGATGTCAAAACCATTATTAGGTTAGCATTCATGATTGGAAGTTTGCCAGCTGAAGCTATTGGAAGGATGACCCGAAAATGGGAGACTTCAGATGACAGCTGAGATCGAAGAGGAAGTAGCAAGAATCTTAGGTAGAGATCACGAAGGAACCCCGTATACAGACCTTTAGTCACCATAGGACAAGAAGAAAGAGGACAAAATAGTTCTAGGAATCCAGGTAGAACCAGAATTAGGGACGTTAGGTAATACAACTCAAAGGGGATTCTCAACAGTCACGTGTTATAACTGTCAGAAGAAGGGACATTATGCCAGTGATTGTCGAGGATAGCTTAAAAGCCCTTTCCATAAGAGAGCCGGGCATAGCGCTCGAGATTGCAGAAATAGACCTGCTTCAGCACCTAGATATAGATCTCAGTCAAGAGGCAGAGGTAGAGACCGTAGTCAGTCTCCGCAAGCTAGAAAGAATAGGGTTCAAACCCAAATAGGTATCAAGATACTAACCAAACTGCAGTATATCAGATGACACAATGGTAAATTTTCACTCCAGTGGTATAATGGGTCTTCCTTCATAATAGAGCGAAGGACCGGATTGCAAAACCTAAGCCAAACTAGACAGGTTAGCAAAGTTAATATAGGGAATGAATATAATTATAGACCAGTATTTCCCGCACATGTTGGTTTAGAGAAACCTATTGCCACATTCTTTGATGCAGGGAGTTCTAAGAATATAATGTCAGAAAAGGTGTATCAGATGTATTTTTCTCACTTAAGTTTGAACCCAGCAATAGACTGCAGAATCACAGACGTTCAGGGTAATAATATCAGAATAGTAGGACAAATAGATTTTCCTTTAAAGCTAGGAAGAATTTCACTAAAGGAGAAGGTTCTAGTAGTAAGAGATATACAGTTAGGGTTTGCATGTTTGCTAATTGGTTATCCAACTATGGCTAGAGAAGGATCAACATTAATGCACCTAGAGAGCAATTAGTGATTAGAAGGGGTCATGAAATTTCTAGAATACCTATATGTAAATTAACAGGAAGAATCCCGACTCGAGAGCACTCTTCATTGAAAAGTATTCTAAAGAAAGACACGACTGAGGGAAGATATTCAGTATACAGCACAAGCTCTCGACAGATAAATACTCACTTAGAATCCAACCAAGAAACTTACTTGAAATTAGACAGGGAGTTAAGACTTAAACCTGGAGAGAGCGCATGGATAGAATGTACAATAACTCCAATTTTTGAAGGGAAGGAAATTCTCACGCTTACTGAAGAAGCACAAGTAAAGGGGGTACATTACTCTTCTAGTCTACATGAAGTCAGACAGGGTAAAATAGCTTTGCAGGTTATGAATAACAGAGGAGGAAAGGTTAGGCTAACACAGCGAACAGAATTAGGTTTAGCAGAGGTATACCATTCCCATTCAAGTTGTAGAGAAGAAACAGTAGCACCAATCAATAAAGAAAATGAAAAATTAGCCCAGGACATAAAACTGAGAAGAGCTAAGATAGGGTCTCACTTGAAAGATATTAAAGAAGATTGTGCTAGAGAGAAACTAATAGATTTGCTAAGTGAATACCGTTTACATGTTTCACTAGTTCATTTGAGCCTCGAATTCTTGGTTAGAGTTTTGTTTTATTGTGCTTCCCCCACCGAAGGCTGTTATTTGTTAATTGGTACCCTGCTCATAAAAGTTCTTTTATTTTCATGTATGAGTGGTTCGTTGGTTTGGCCTTGGGCCTTCTGCCACGTTGGACTGTTTAAGCGATTTACATATTTTCGTCTGGATTGACAAGAGATTGCATTCTGCCCTCCTGTAGAGAAGATCTCGTCTTTTTTACGGCTCTGCTATATTTGGATGACTTCTGCTTCAAGTGGGATTGTCTGCTGTTGATGATCAGTGTTGATGGATGCACATACCTGACCCCCTTCGCAACCTACGGGTGTGCTCTTGTGCTCTCAGGTGTACTGCGACCATCATCACCGCCCACATCGTGAGCTCTTGCCAATTGTTATGGTGACGCCTCCAGAATCTTCCTCCTGCAACAGCCGTTGTCTCGAGATCTTCTGAGGGCCGTTAGGAGGCCTTTTGGTCACGAAGAAGAGTAAGCATCTCATTCTGTGCCTTCTTTGTATCCAGAATCGACTCATTCCCTTATGGTTAAACATTAGTGTCCTGGGACGACCAATACGTCGAAGTGCCATCGAGACCGCCACTCGTTTGATAAGCTGCTTTAGTGTGAAGATTATTGCCTTGTTTTTGTGTCCGGTGTGGGGAACGTATCCATGTAATGTTATATTACCGTAAATATTGTGCAGAGTTAGGTTAAGGTTTTCGCTCTTTCTTTCATCTCCCACTTATTTCTGACTTAGTGCGGAAGTTGTTTTGTTTCTCCCTTCTCCTCGGCACTTTCTCTCTAACTATCGTTTACGTGATGGTTAACTGTGAGTTTGAATGGGAGTTGTAAGAGAATGTGTTCACGCCCTCAGCCAGTAATTCGAGGATGTGTACAAATAATTCATGTAATAAATCTAGGCATTTACTCTGAATTTTTCAATTACCCCCTCAATAAAGTGTATGCTGTCTATGTTGCTGGTAAATCTTACTCTTTAGCTTGCAAGCTGTCGTAGTAAGGGTAATTAATTTATTTATCTATTTTTTGGAAGGCTCAGAAAGTGCCTGGAATTGTCATTCGAACTTTAAAAAAAATTTAAAAACTGCTTTTTGATAAATTATCTTATCGGGACAACAGAGTTCTTAACATTTTGGCGACCTTTCACCAGGATAAGTTACCAGCAATATAGCGGTTAAGCACTTGAGGGGTGATAAGGAGATAAAAATCAGATAAGCATTTTTAGGTTTCCCCCCCAACAAGTAGGTAACATGGGTTCACCAAAGGAAAACGTCGAGGAGGCGGCAATTCGTTTCTTAGCCGATGAGGATTGGGAAAGAAAGCTGTATGATTTAAAAAGGGATGATTTGTGGTTCTTTGCAGACTTCTTTAGTTTAAATCTCGCCACCGAGATCAGGAAGGGTCCTTTGTTATGGGAGGTGGTTAAGGCTGTTAAAGCTTATAAAGAATCTGTTTTGGAAGTTAGTCATGGTGAAGAAATCCCTAGTAGCGATAAAAAACAGGACAATGTTAGTCGGGAACTAGTTGAAAAAGCAGGTGATTTAAAGTTGGATATCTTGAGGGAACAAAGTAAAATAAAAGACTTGGAATTTAAATCTTTGCCATTGCAAGCAGAGGAGTGAGCTAATGATAGACAACACGAGAAGGAGTTATTAGAGCTCCAGATAAAGTTGAATAGTGATAGTAGTAGTAATAAAAATAACAATTTTAATTTGATAACTGCGATAAAGTTAGTTCCTTGCTTTAACGAAGAGGATGTGCCTGAATTTTTCACGTCTTTTGAACGTATCGCTATCGAACTCTCGTGGCCTCGAGATATGTGGACGATTTTGGTCCATTGCAAATTGAAAGGTAGGGCTCAGCGGGTATACAATACTCTTAGCGATGGACTTTCCAGTGATTATGATACTGTTAAATCCATTATATTGAAGGCCTATGATCTCGTCCCAGAGGCATATCGGCAAAAATTCCGTAATTTAAGGAAAGATGTGGACATGACTTTTATTGAGTTTGCCAGGAAGAAAGGGCAATTTTTTGAGGATTGGTTAAGGAGTAAGGAGGTGGATAATTTTGATAAACTTAAGGAACTTATCCTGGTTGAGGAGTTTAAGAGAATGGTGTCTAAGGAGCTTAAAATACACCTTGAAGAGCTCAAAATAGATTCTCTTCAAGAAGTAGCGATTGCAGCTGACGAATATTCACTGGCTCATCGTCAGGAATCCGTGAAGAGGGAGATCAGTTTTGGCAAGGAAAGTTCCTCCCCCGTCATTTGGAGAAAAATTAATAAGCCAAAAGAAACAAGCTTTGAGGCCAAAGATGAATATATTTAAAGGACACATATATATGCATTTCATAGCTTCAATGCTTTAAGGTGTGATGAAGGAAGGTTTTCAGAGCAAACTAGTTGGAGACTTGATGAAATCTTTGTATTCAGCAAATAGTTTGATTCCCAACAATATTGCTGGTCAGTGATCTTCCAGCAATATTCGTGAGTACGTGCGTTACTTTGATCTGATTATGCCAAAATCTGCCCTAAAAGTGAGTTTGATCGTTCATTAACGTGACAGAACTGCAATTGTCCAGTCGTAGCCTTGAAGTTGTTCCAGGCTTTTGAAAATCGGCAGATAAGGTAGAGTTTCAAATTCTGTTTTTATGGGAGTTTGAAAATTTTTACCATGATTTTCTAATCATTATGAACTTTTGAACTGGTGTGGGATATTTAATATGAATATTCATACTTATATTATTATTTTGTTATGTTACGTTTGATATCACTTACTATCATTTTACACTTTCCATTATTGTATTTGCATTTCATATATTTTTGGGAGTTTTCTATCATGTTTAATTTTTTCTGACAGATGTCTGTGGACTTGGGAGTTTGAGAAAAGGACATGCAAGTCATTTGCAATGTCAATCTCTTTATGTTGGTAGACTGTTTTTTTTGACATGACTTTTATTTATTGAGAATGAGGATGTGGAGATTTTGGGGATTTAGGCTATTAGCTATAATGAGACTTCTTTAATCAGAAGTGTTTTGCAGTTTAGAGTTTAGTTATCTGACTTGATAATTCATTTATTATGCCATTTTAATCTTTGCTTTGTTTTATTCATTTCTTGTTGGGTTATTCGGAATAATAAACCTTATTTTTGTAAGAAACGATTGTGTTTCCTCATAGTCCATTTAATTGCTTTGAGAGAATGAGTGAGGTTTGGGTGAGCTTAAACTGGAAAACGATGAGAGAGAGAGTTGAGAGAGAGAAAAAATGAGTGTTATCATGGGTCGAATCTTCATACATCTTTTTTCCTGAAGAAGATCGTTAGGGATTACGCTACGTACACTTTCAAAAAAAGTGTTGATTCTGTTCCTGTAACAAATATAACTACACTGGTGTAGAGGGTAAGGTCAGTAGGGTAATACCAAGTTTTTCCAACAGTAATAGATTTAATAATAGAAGTAGGAGAGCGGTATAGCAGTGACACCTGGAGTGTAGGTCAAATATTACATGTTTTGGTGTAGTAAAATTAGCATACAAGGCCGAGTGTAGGGCAATAAAGGTTCCTTGCCAGCCAAAACAGAGAATCAATCAATCTTTTAACAGCTGAACAACCTTCAGAAGAAGAAACCAAGTGACTAAAGTTTCGTAAGTATATTTCGAATGGGTCTATTTTCATTAATAGTGACAAAATACCAGGCAGAGATATTAAAATTTTGCGTGACACAGGAGCCGCGCAATCATTAATTTTAAGAAAATCAGTGCCTCAAGGTTTTGTGTTTGCCAGTAATGATTTTGTGGTTTTAGGAGGGTTTCCTAATACATTGGTATCGTGCCCCCTTGAGACACTTTATTTAGAAGCTGATTATTTTAAAGGAAATGCAAGACTAGCTATAGTGGATACTTTGCCTATTCCTGGAATTGACTTGATTTTTGCTAATGATTTGATTGTTGAAAATGAATCTAAATTATTTCCCAATTTTGTCTTTGATGGAGACAGACGGTAGTTGTGATGGCTCTTTGCCAGAATTTGGTGATCCTGTCTCCATTGTCACTCGTTCTCGTTCGAGGGGGTTGACTTGGAAGAAATGAATTTGGACTTGGAAAGTGTAAATAGACAAGTGACTGAATTGGTGACTAGTAGTAATAAGCAGCAGTATAATTTTTGACGATGACGACTGGAAACCCGAGGCTTTAAAGGAAGCCCAATCAAGGGAATTTAATGATGTGACTACTGAGACTATCGAAAATTATTTCACAAAACCCTATTTTGTTAAACAGGATGGCCTACTCTATAGGGTAAGTAGAGCAGTGGAAGCTCCTGCTGACCAGATGGAAGTAATCCGTCAGTTGGTAGTTCCCGAGAAGTATCGAAAGAAATTATTATGGTTGTCTCACGAGAATAATTTTGCCCGGCATTTCGGTGTTCGAAAGACGTTTCAAAAATTAGCCGAACATTTCTTCTGGCCCGAATGCGCACGGATGTAAAAAGACATGTCCTCTCTTGTAACACTTGTCAAATAGTGGGTAAACCAAATCAAAAGGTACCTAAAGCTCCTTTAATTCCGATTTCTGCTGTCGGGGAACCCTTTAGGGAGGTTGTGGTAGATGTGGTTGGTCCATTACCGCGAACACGAAGTGGCAATGAGTATATTTTGTCCATAATAGATAGAATGTCACGCTTCCCCGAGGCTATTCCCTTACGGAGAATAGGGAGTGAGAAAATCGTAGAGGCATTAATTGTATTTTTCACTAGATTTGGTTTTCCTAAGATTCTGCAAACTGATTGTGGTACCAATTTTACCAGTAGAAAATTTAAAAGGGAAATGGAAGAGCTTGGGGTTAAACATATAACCTCAACTCCCTATCATCCTGAAAGTCAGGGCCAGGTGGAGAGGTTCCACCAGACCTTGAAAAGTGTCTTGAAGAAATTCTGTTTCGAGACGGGTAGCGAGTGGGACAAAGAATTGCCCTATGCGTTATTTGCTATTAGATCTGTTCCAAATGAAACCCTGGGTTTCTCTCTTTTCAATTTAGTCTTTGGTCATAGTGTGAGAGGTCCTCTAGATGTGGTTAGGGAGCACTGGGAAGGGGAAACCCCAGAGATTAATATACTGGATTATATTTCGAATTTACAAGCTAAACTTCAAAATGCTTGGTCTTTTGCTCAAGAAAATTTGGCAAGAGGACAAGCTAATGAAAAGTAATTACGACATAAAAACCAGACGCAGAGATTTTTTACCAGGTGACAGGGTTCTGGTTTTGCTTCCTGTGCCCGGGAATCCTCTCAAGGCTCAATTCTCTGGGCCATGGAGAATTTTAAAGAAAATTAGTGAGGTAAATTATTTAGTTGAGACTCCTGGGTGTAGGAGGAAGTCTCAACATTGCCATGTAAATATGTTAAAGCCTTATGTTAGTAGAAACAGTGAAGAGTTAGAAGTAGAACCAATTTCTTTAGTTGATGTGGTTACCGAAGTAGATGAAAAATTGACCATTGGGCCCAATATTTTATCAAATAATTCTGATGTCCTTAATAACCTTTCTTCGAAATTTCAGCATCTGGATCCAGATAAAGCTTCTTCCCTTGTTGACTTAATAAACCAATATAAAGACCTTTTTCAGGATGAACTGGGATTGACTACTATTTTGAAGCATGATGTAGACGTTGGGGACGCCCAACCTGTGAAACAATGTCCTTACAGGTTAAACCCCGTAAAAAGGGATATAGTTAAGGAAGAGATTAAATACATGTTAGACCATAATTTGATAACGCCTAGCACTAGTCCTTGGAGTTCTCCTGTGGTTCTTGTAAAGAAGGAAGGTGGCCAAAATAGATTGTGTTTCGATTATCGAAAGGTCAACGAGGTTACTAAAACAGATTGTTATCCTTTGCCCCGGGTGGAGGACTGCATCGACTGCATAGGATCCGCTAAATTCATTAGCAAGTTCGACCTTTTAAAAGGGTACTGGCAGGTCGGTCTTACACCTCGGGTGAAGGAAGTTTCAGCATTTGTGATGGGTGACGGCCTGTATGAGAGTTTGGTTATGCCCTTCGGGATGAAAAACGCAGCTGCCACTTTTCAGAGATTAATGAACTTAGTAACCTGTGACTTGGAGGGATGTGTCGTGTACATAGACGATTTGGTGATCTATAGCGACGACTGGCCCACTCACATTAAACGAATTAAGGCATTGTTCGAGGCCCTTCGAAAAGCTGGTCTCGTTATAAATTTAAGAAAAAGTGACTTTGCTCAGGCCAAGGTTATTTACCTAGGACATGAAATCGGATTGGGCGAAGTCACTCCTAAAAAGGCGAATGTGGAAACCATCACGATTTTCCCAGTTCCTACCAACCGTAGAGGCGTGAGAAGATTCCTTGGTATGGTAGGGTATTATAATAGATTTATTAAAAATTTCTCTGACTTAGCCATTCCTTTAACAAATCTGTTGAAGAAAAATGTAAAGTTTGTTTGGGATAGTGAGTGCCAGGCGGCCTTTGAAAAGTTGAAAAGTGCCCTGACAAACTACCCACTTTTGCATCCCCGGTTTTTCTCTCCCATTCTCTTTAGCCACAGATGCGAGCGACACCGGATTGGGTGCAGTGCTCATCCAGAGAGACCAAGAAGGAATCAGCCATCCCATAGCTTTCTTCTCTAAGAAATTGTCGCCAGCCGAGAGAAAATATTCAACCATAGAAAAGAGGCCCTCACTTTAATTAAAGCGCTAAACCATTTTAATGTTTATTTATCAAACCTCTCCACCCCAATAGAAGTTTACATGGATCACAACCCATTGATTTTCATTAACCGATTTAAGAACAAAAACTTATGAATACTCAGATGGAGTTCAGTACTCCAGGAATACAACCTCATTATTAAGCATATTGCCGGTAGAAAGAATGTGGTACCTGACGCTCTGTCTAGGATTTATGAGAGAGAGTGACTGGTCATTTGTGCTTATTACTCTGTATATATTTAACCTTGTCACATTTGTTTTTTTATTACTTTAGAATTTACTGTTTAATTAGGTTTTTGTGAATCAAGTTCAGACTTTGCTTTGTTTAATCCTGCTGGTTTTTCCTAATTATGTTTAGCATTTTCTTATTAATCTAAACTCACAATTTAA
This sequence comes from Macrobrachium rosenbergii, assembly GCF_040412425.1. NCBI lineage: Eukaryota > Metazoa > Arthropoda > Malacostraca > Decapoda > Palaemonidae > Macrobrachium > Macrobrachium rosenbergii. The sequence goes on from NC_089747.1 coordinate 35,682,992, forward strand.
TTTTGCCTTAAAAAAAGAAAATAATAAATTATTTTTTTCCTGTCGGTGGGGGGCTGTGATATCAGTTTTTATCTCGTGGCTCTGTTAAAGTAAACATTTGTTTATTAATTACCGTTTAATGTTTCACCAGTTCATTTGAGCCTCGAATTCTTGGTTAGAGTTTTGTTTTGTTGTGCTTCCCCCACCGAAGGCTGTTATTTGTTAATTGGTACTCTGCTCATAAAAAGTTCTCTTTATTTTCATGTATGAGTGGTTCGTTGGTTTGGCCTTCGGCCTTCTGCCACGTTGGACTGTTTAAGAGGCGATTTACATATTTTCGTCTGGATTGACAAGAGATTGCATTCTGCCCTCCTTTAGAGAAGATCTCGTCTTTTTTTACGGCTCTGCTATATTTGGATGACTTCTTGCTTCAAGTGGGATTGTCTGCTGTTGATGATCAGTGTTGATGGATGCACATACCTGACCCCCTTCGTAACCTACGGGTGTGCTCTCGTGCTCTCAGGTGTACTGCGACCATCATCATCGCCCACATCGTGAGCTCTTGCCAATTGTTATGGTGACGCCTCCAGAATCTTCCTGCTAACAGCCGTTGTCTCGAGATCTTCTGAGGGCCGTTAGGAGGCCTTTTGGTCACGAAGAAGAGTAAGCATCTCATTCTGTGCCTTCTTTGTATCCAGAATCGACTCATTCCCTTATGGTTAAACATTAGTGTCCTGGGACGACCAATACGTCGAAGTGCCATCGAGACCGCCACTCGTTTGATAAGCTGCTTTAGTGTGAAGATTATTGCCTTGTTTTTGTGTCCGGTGTGGGGAACGTATCCATGTAATGTTATATTACCGTAAATATTGTGCAGAGTTAGGTTAAGGTTTTCGCTCTTTCTTTCATCTCCCACTTATTTCTGACTTAGTGCGGAAGTTGTTTTGTTTCTCCCTTCTCCTCGGCACTTTCTCTCTAACTATCGTTTACGTGATGGTTAACTGTGAGTTTGAATGGGAGTTGTAAGAGAATGTGTTCACGCCCTCAGCCAGTAATTCGAGGATGTGTACAAATAATTCATGTAATAAATCTAGGCATTTACGCTGAATGCTGTCTATGTTGCTGGTAAATCCTACTCTTTAGCTTGCAAGCTGTCGTAGTAAGGGTAATTTATTTATTTATCTATTTTTTGGAAGGCTCAGAAAGTGCCTGGAAATGTCATTCGAACTTTAAAAAAAATTTAAAAACTGCTTTTGATAAATTATCTTATCGGAACAACGGAGTCGAACAACATATATATATATATATATATATATATATATATATATATATATATATATATATATATATATATATATATATATATATATATATATATATATGTATATATGTATATATGTATATATATATATATATATATACATATATACATATATACATATATATATATATATATATATATATATATATATATATATATATATATATATATATATATATATATATATATATATATATATATATATATATATATATATATATATATATGTGATACTTATGTATATATGAACATTAGTCAGAAATTGCCAATATGTACATTAAGCAAGTTTGTCGTCAGTTTTAGATTCCAAAGTTTACAATTTGTTAACATTAGGCCAAACATGCCTGTTGTTCAAATTATGCAGCTCAATTTTGCCTGATGTGAATATATACTATATATAACTCAACATATATATATGGTTCAGTGTAGAAATGGAAATTAATCCTACAGACAACCCAACATTAGGGAGGTTATATAAGAGAATGCATAGCAGTTGTTGTATAAAGCTTTAGACCGTCATTCGTTGGGCTGGGTTCAAACATACCTGTTGATGAAAGTTAGAGGAATTTATTTCAGAAATTCATTTCATATTTTATAGCTGTAGCCTGATGTGCTAATACCACTGGTTCTAACCACAAAATAAGTTATGGTTCAGTGTAGAAATGGAATCATTAAGTGGTCTACAAAACTAAGGTATACTTAACTTAACAAGAGAATGCAACATGGTTAATGTAGAGACAGTTTAAAGAATTCCAATTTATTTGAATAAATACAAACATAATTAATGCAATATCAGTAAAAGAGAAATAAGTCAATAGATCTCAGGGTTCAGTCGAGTCCAATCAGAAATTTTTGCATGATCTGCCCGGGTGACAGCACGAGTTGCATTTAAATTTTTTTCTTAGGCAGCTGCATCGTCCTGATGTACATTGAGTAGTACATTGACACTTTATATATCCTTGCCCACCAGTGGCTCTTGCTGTTGCTGTTCTAATCGATAAGCAGATATCAGGAACCTCTTCAGACTTTATCAGGGACTGTTTGATTGCACTTAGATCAGCTGCTGTAAATTTTGGTCCAAGAATTTCCTCCCGACAACCTACAGTGTATAGTCCATCTTGTTCCTTGAGGACGACCACTAACAGATTTTTAGGATCTGTTGGACCACGATCGAGATCCGGGACGCGTATTCCCGAAATGTATACTGGTAGTGCACCAGCAAATTTCCAGCCAATCACAGCGCTCGCACTTGCAGTGATGTCATCACTGTGGGTAGAGCTAGTAGCCAGCATTCCCACGCCACTCTGCTCTCTTTCCATACTATCACCCATATTTGAAAGATGAATAATAAAGATAAATCCTTTAGTAGAACTTCAAAATTTGCTACTACAACCTATGTTTGGTTTGCAAATTGTATGATCGCAAGAGTCTTAACTTGAGAGTTTTACTATGATCTTTCAAATACGTATGATACCTTCAGATGATATCATACATTGTATCAGGCCTTATTTATCGTGCGTACGGCATTTATCTAATGAATAGCTGAGTTTGGGCAGACTGTTTCATCACTCATACATGCTTGTTGGTCACGAGTACAATGGCCGTTAATAGCAAAGCCTTGAATTTTGAAAGCGATGGATTCAATAACATTGTAATTGCAGAAACAAGAGATTATTTATGTCTCAGAACGAATGTCCATTCTCAAGAGGACTTAGAAGCATGGAAGCAAATCTACTTCAGAAGAACAAACACCTGCTTTAGTTAACGTCAAGAGGTTGTATGATGTTGGAGAGAGGAAAGCCTTTCACCAGAAATTTATATGCATTCACGGCGATAAACGACAGAAAGGAATCAGGAAAACCTTTACTGGGTAGGTATTGACGTGGTCCAGTTATGCTTATTAATGAAATTATGATAATGATGGTTAGGGATATCGACCATGCTGTGCAGTTTTGGTTATACTAAAGGATGGATATGGATTCTTTGGAGATAATAAGGAGAAAAATGACAAAAATGATTCTTGTTAATATCAGACCTCACATATGATGACCGATTACGGAGGCCTAACTTATTTTCACTGGAAAGATGTCTAGTCCGAGGTGATATGACTGAGTTATCCAAATGTTTCCATAGTATTAATATGGGTTCTGAAAATTAGCAGTCAACACAGAGCTACAAGCAACGGTTTCAAATTGGATAAATTTCGATTAGGAGATTATATAGGTAAGAATTGGTAGTGGACATCTGGAATAGGCTTCCAAATAGTGAAGTCATTTATTTCATAATGTTACGAACTTGCTGAATCAATAGGAATGATAAAATCTAAGAGTATATGCGAAACGAGTTACGAAATGTGAAAACAAAAAAATATTGCAGAAATTAAATAAATCTTCTTTTCATTCAATACATTAAAAGAGACATACGCAATAAGATACATGGCGTGATGGTTCAAGAAACTGTCCTCAAAAACATGTTCGCATAATATGAAATTTGTACCTCTTTTGAAGTGGCAGATATCCATCATTTTTTGGGGTCTCTCAATTCCGCACATGGCGTTCCCAGTTACCTGATCCAGCCTGGATTTCGATGAAGCATAATTAAAGTAACACGAGTTTGTGCAAATATTCAGGAGAATGAAAGAAAAAGTAATTTTGAGTAGAAAATGTTCTATAAACATATGCATTTTAAGGCGACTAAGTGAACAAGGCAAGTGCATTGATAGCCTTTTAAATAATTATGATTCTTTTCTTGCAAGTGATCTAACTTACTTAAACAATGAGCAAAAAAACGGTAATGTCTGTCTGGCTTTACGTATCAATCAAGTAAGTAGTGTAAGTGTTGCTGAGTAACATTCATTTGTGAATGCTTTGTCCTGCAGCCTCGTCATCAGAATTGTTGAACCAGCACTCATGACTGGTTCTGATGAATTCTTTAGATGGACAAGAAGAGATTTTAAAAATACACTTTACATATTTCATAGGTGTCTAATATTCGAATAAGCAAACCTACCTTTGATATAGGAGATTCATTTAGGCTTACTTTTTTTTATCGGTGTCCAGTGAATACTACTGATAGGAAGGGAAACGGATTTAATGATGCATGCATTATTTTTCTTCAAAACCTAAATAATACATTTTATCCGAGGTACTTTATTCACATCGACCTCTCTCTCCATGCTGCTTCTATACGGCATCACCGCTCCTCCCACAGGCGACTCCGACCTCTCGCTACCAACTAGCAGCACTAACGATAAGAGTTATTTTAAAATTCCCCTCATCGAAAACTAAGCCTTAAAATGCATATGTTTATAGAACATTTTCTGCTCAAAATTGCTGCTGCTTTCATTCCCCAAAATATTTGCATAAACTCGTGTTACACCATGTATATAGCGTGGACATGTAGTCTACCACTTTTAGTGTCATGTAATGTTTCGGCAGGTGTCAGGTATTAATGGACGTCAGCTTTCGTATAATAAGAAGCAAAAGTTGCATGAAGAGGGACAAATTGGTCAGAAGTCATCCCTGTTTCATTAATTAAGATGCAAGGATCGAGAGCACAATCACTCCACAGAGTCTGCTGACTGAGGCCTTCCTTGAGGCAATTGCGGCGAGTGGACCCAATAACCAGAGATGTGTTTTTTAAATATTTTGAACAAGGTATTTTCCAGGTTTTTACAAGTTTCATGATGTTTTTGCATTTTAAGTCACTATCATTCTAAGTCATTACACATGACAAGCTAGTTTTGGATATTGCATAAGGCTATTTTATTACATTATGTGCTTATATTAGCAAACTTCTTTCCTCAATGAAAGTAATTTATCCAGATTTAAAAGGAAACTAAGCTGAACTACACTACAAAATGTACTACTGCTCTTATCATCCTAAAGAGTAGTGTCGAATATTATATAATTGTTTAAAGCTTTCTATCTAGTATCTGTAAAGTTGAAGCAGGACTGATGATCTGACTTTATCACCGTTTTTAGGCATGACAACCGCACAGGCCACAAGGTTTCATTTGCTGAAAATGGGTTTGTGTGAAGATTTGTGTGGACAGGCTAACCATTCTATAAACCCATCTCCTAAATCCATTGACTACTGTATATGCGGCAAGACTGGCTGCGGAATGAACATGGTGGCTTAAATGACCTGTCAATGATGAACTCGATCAAAAAGTATGCCAAAGATAACCTGAATTAACAATAGAAACAGAAACATACAGAGACTCTTTTTCAGTAGTATTGGTGACACCATTTATGAAACGAATCCACAGGGAATTAAGGGAAGCTTCTGAAGTTGTTTTCGTTGATGCTACTGGATGCGTCGACAAGCTGAACGAACACCGCAATAGTAGCCTTCTGTACTGTTTCTTTGTGCCAGGGGGCCAGCTGCAGGCGCAGCACCTCTGGCACTGTTATTTACATCATCGCAAGACGAAGCTACTGTAGTCTTACGAGAGGTGAGTTTAGTTTATATTGTATTTTGAATTCCTAGTATTTAAGATATATCCATGTGCATAAACTGGAATTAAACTCGAAAAAGGAAATATCATCAGAAGTAGGCAGTTCTATATATGCAGAAACAAACAGAATGAGGCAAGAATGTTATTATCTGTTATTAGTTAATGGGGCAGGGGACAGGGGGTAAGGTTGAAAAAATAATTCCTATTTCTAATGTGTGTTTCACAGGTTTCACGATGGTCAAAAGTGCAGTTGGTGAAGGTGCTTTCTTTGGAAACGGAACACCACAGGCTTTCATGACAGACAACTGTGATTCCGAAAGAAAGGCGCTAGCAGCAGCTACCTGGCCATTGGCTCAGTTGTTTCTTTGTATGTTTCATTTGCAGCAGCAGGTGTGGCCACCGGTGGCTTCTGGATTCTAAACATGGCACCAAGAAGGAAAATGGCCAAGAGCTCATGGCTGTGGCCAAGAATCTCGTGTATGCTGAATCTCAAACAGAGTTTGCGCGAATTTGGAATGGATTCCAAACAAGCCCTCTTGCAGAGACACAACCCAACTTTACAAGGTATTATCATTAATCAGCACCATATATTGTTAGAATACTGTAATATAACGAGTTTTCTTACCTTAGTATTCGGACACAGTTTTTCAGTGAATTATGGCAAAGTTCTTCAACAAATTACCAGTATTTATAACTATTTCCTCAATTTAGTCTTTTTCTTACACGCTTCTTTTTTTTATGTTCCATCCTTTCTTGTCTGTCAGTCAATTTAGTGGTTTGTATTTCTTTCAGGTACCTCCATTTGTTAGTAGACAGGAAGGAGGAATGGGGACTAACCTTCCGAGCTGGTGCATTGTTGAAGGGGCATCACACCAATAATTTCTGTGAATCTACAATGTGTATAATCAAGGATATTGTCCTCAACAGGTAAATGTTATATAACTAACTCTCATGCTTTATACTGCACTACAAATTTCCGTATTGTGCTATAACATAAACAGTACTTTGGCTTGTAAGACGGTTGTGACACCATGAACTTAGATAATGGTGCACAGTATATAAATCTGACGGTTTTAATTAGTTTTTTTTATATAAATATGATGAAATTAAAACAACTGTAATGTAAATACTTGTAACAGGAGAAAATGTTGTATTATTTCTTCTAATGTCACACTTGTATAAGTGACTTCAGGATTATCCTTTACCTCTTTTACCTACCCTTCTAGTGTGTGGTCAGGTCATATTTGTATATGCAAGGTCATGATTATCGTTTCTTTTCCACTCCATTCCTG
>NC_089747.1:35695042-35702542 GCF_040412425.1 Macrobrachium rosenbergii
TCATGCTGCTGCAACTGACCCAGGAATTTTGTTCGCCATGTCGGACATTAACCGCCCAGATCGCAGAGTTCATCGCCCAGGAAGGCGGGGCAGAATCATGACTAGAGGAATCTTTGTGCCTCTGTTAGCGAGAGACCACGGCCGGAGGGGGCGGGGTCGACTTGTCTATCAATGACCAGCTCAGGCACTGACATTGGCACTGGCGCTGGTGGCGATCCTGGTGGATGGTCTATATCTGTCTGGACGGACGGAGTTCTTGCACTGCTCAGTGCGCCGAAGGGCACTGGCAGAGGAGTTGAAGGTTAGTTGCTCCTGAAGGAGATTCCCTGAGGCCTCGGCACTGGCACCCACTGCCGTGCGGGCACTGGACTCGGATTTGGATGATTTATTGGGGAATGGGGACCCGCCATGGCCTTTGTCTTATTTATAAGTTTTGGCCCAGGAGGACCTCCGACTAGTCTCCTGGAATGTGTTTGAGGGCTCGAAGGGTCCTGGTCTGTGGGGTCAGGTGACCTCAGTTGGACCGTCGGGAGGATCATTTTAAAATTGTTAATGCCCTCAATGGTGACGAGCTGCAGCGAGGTCTATTATAGTTCTCCATGAGAACTTTGTCCCTCCTTATGAGAGGAAATTAGCGCCAGAGTCGTCAAATGCCTTGACCTGGCGTGCTGAGTTTTTACCAAGTCATGGAGGTGGATATCACCCTTGATGGGACCCTCGGCAGGAGGGGCCTCTTAGGACTCGTTTTTTACTGCCAGGCGACGAAGGTGTTCCTGCCTTATTATTTCTTCATTTTGCCCAGTGAGGAAGAGTACTGCCTTGCTGGACAAAAGGTTTGGCTGAAATCTTTTTGCAAGAGTCTATGAAGACGACTTATTAGGGGCTGTCCTTGAGAGATGACGCTGAGGTTTATCTGTCAGCATTGCTCCTTCCATGCCCGATCTTTTGGAACCCGCATACAACTGGGCTTCTGTGATTGCCCATTTTTGTATGTTATCCTGTTGAGCACCAGGCGGGTGGCGTAGTTTTTTCCATGCAGCGACTAGTCTCCTGGGGGTGATGGGTGTCCCATAGATCCGCTTTCGGTTTTGCAATCAGCTTTGGTGGGGGCTTTCTTGGCGATGTGCGTGGCGTGGGCTGGCGGGGTTGAGTAGGAAGTTCTCTATGTGTATTTGTTCGATGATCCTTGAGGTCGTTTTCCCACGGCCCGAACCATTTATCATTGTGGGCACCTGTCTGGACTTGGTGCCCAGTCTGCCAGGTTTGATTGGCCTCCTTCACTAGCCCATGCCAGCGCCTGTCCAGCGTTCAGGGGTTATCTCGTAACGCTTCCCATCTGATCTGGCGCGACCTCCCAATTTTCCTGCTCCTCCGGCGGGAGGGCCCTGTCAGGCAATCAGGGCCTCCTCCAAGTTAGCCCAACACCATGGAGCTCGGTCACTCTGCTTCTTCTAGAGGTTGAGGCCTGAGTTGTCTCGGCGCTGAGCCACACCTTCCGGCTCAGCCTCTGTTCAGCATGCAGGCGATAGCCTGGCTGAAGGCACTCATCCCCTGGGGGCAGGTGGAGGCGAACCATTGTTGCAGCATTTTTCATGGGCACGCTGCTTTTCCTCCCTTTCTTCCCTGATGGACTTCATTTTTGACTCTCCTGAGCCAGCCTCTCTGCCTCCCGTTGCTGTCTCTCTGATCTTTTGACTCTGTTTAGCGGGTTTTCAGCTGTCTTACCTCTCTCAGTGTAGCCTGTCTTTGTGCTTCCCGTTCCTGCTGAGCTGTCTTTATTGGCATTGCTGAGCCTGCTGCATTATGTATGGCGTCCATCCTCTCCTTTTCCCAGTCTCTTATCCTCTCCCGGGGCCGTGTTCTTTCCCATTCCTCAAGACATGAAGAACTCTGAAAATAACCCAGTTTGCTGAGTCTTGATTCCATTTAGGTGGAGGGGACGCTATTGGAGGTAGTTGTTGCATTTCCACCCAGAGCTTGTTGGAATCTTGGTCCCTGACCAAAGGGGTATGATTGGTCTCATCTTGACGGAGCCTGATTGTCGATGAATTAGCAATGATTGGTCTCCTTTACCGACGGATTGCCTGCTGATTGGGGACGATGAAATTCCTCCAGATGATTGGTCTCCCCTGATTTACCGACGGAGCGGGCTGATTGGGGACGATGAATTAGCAATGATTGGTCTCCCCACATATTATTTACCGACGAAGTTGATTGGGGACGATGAAGAGCTGATTGTAGTTCTCCCGGTTTACCGACTATTTATTTTCCTGATTGGGGACGATGAATTAGCGATGATTGGTCTCCCGGTTTACTGGTTTTGGGCTGATTGGGGACGATGAATTTAGCAATGATTGGTCTCTCCACATTTACCGACGAAGCGGGCTGATTGTGGACGATGAATTAGCGATGATTGGTCTCCTTGATTTACCGAATAAGCGGGCTGATTGGGGACGATGACTGGAGTTGATGATTGGTCTCCCGATTTACCGACGGAGCCAGCTGATTGGGGACGAAATGATTGGTTCCTGTTTTTACCGACGAGGTTTCTGATTGGGACGATGAGTTAGCAATTTTTGGTCTCCAGACTTACCGACGGAGCGGGCTGATTGGGGACGATGAATTTAGCAATGATTGGTCTCCCTATTTAATTATTTTCGACGAAACGGGCTGATTGGGGACGATGAATTAGCGATGATTGGTCTCCCGATTTACCGACGAAACGGGCTGATTGGGGACGATGAATTAGCGATGATTGGTCTGATTTACCGACGGGAGAGGGCTGATGTTTTGGGGTTTATGGATTAGATGATTGGTCTCCTATTTACCGACGAAGGTGGTGAGGTTGGGGACGATGGTGATTGGGGACGAAACGGGCTGATTGGGGACGATGAATTAGCGATGATTGGTCTCCTGATTTACCGACGAAACGGGCTGATTACCCTTGATGAATTAGCGATGATTGGTCTATCCCTGATTTGACCGATGAATGCCATTCTGACTGATGACGATGAAGTTTGCAATGATTGGTCTCCCTATTTACCGACAAGCGGGCTGATTGGGGACGATTTGGGGCAATGATTGGTCTCCCAAGCTGGTCGACAAACGGGCTTCTTTTTCTAGATTGGGATATATATTTAGGTCTCCAGAATTACCGACAAAACGGGCTCACTTGGGGACTGAATGGAAAATGAATTTCTCACCAACGGACCGACGACACGGGTTTATTTGGGAAAGAATAGAATATATAGGCGCCCGGGCAATTTCCGGCACAGACGACGTCTGATCAGAGGTGGCAAGTTTGAGCACTTATGGGAGAAGTTTATTCTCAAGGACAATTAGGTGGGTTTATCCACATTCACAACAGATAGGCAACACACGCAGCCGTAGTAAAAGCACAAAACACACACACAAAAAAATATGAACACAGAACATATAATGTCAGACCCCCAACAATGCAAAATTTGGTAGAGCTGAGCAAATCAAACAAACAAATGTTTTGTCCTAATTGGGCCAAATGGACGGTCAGGTCTATTTTCTGCTGCCAAATGAATGAACGACGAACACCCGTAAACACCCAGGACTGTTTTCGCAGGAACAGACGACGGTTGTTGACCATTTTTCCTGGGCAGTATAATATACCAGTTCGCTTTTATTCTAAAACGAGAGAGAAATGGGTAAAAAACTGCGTCAGCAATGCTAATCTGACTTTCGAACACGTGGTTGACGTCGAGGTCTCGCGCTTATATCTAATGATTCGGTTTCGAAATCACTCCAGTTTCCCTACAGGAGGAATATGCCACTATTTTTAATGATTTATCACCTGTATAACCTAATTGAATGGCATGCAAGCCGCGTGCAAAGGCTTCCAAAGCTAAGTTTTTTGGCGATTCTCATCTCTTGTTTTCCTCGGACATGCGCCCTGGTATAAAAAAAATTCCTGGACTAGTCATTTTTCTACAGCGTCCTTTTGCTAAATAAACACAGTTTACCAGTCTTGGTTTCCATTGGCCTGTTGCGCTGGCTTTTCAAAGGTTCGTAATCTGTCTCGTATCCAGCTTAGCTGAGCTAATTGCTGATTTCACAAATTGCAACCACAAACAACAAAGGGAAGAGGGGAGGGATGCACAGACAGAATCACTGGTCAGGTCGCCATTTTTATATGTTTCCTGGTGGGATCTTATGACAACAATTATTACTTTACATCGAAAATGGCCTTAAAAATACCCAGGACATATAAAACACAAACAAAAAAATTATACAGGATGCGGGAGGGCTCTTCACTATCAAGTGCGTGAAACACGTGGATATAAAAATAGTTATATTTGATAGCACACAAGGTCAAAAGGAAAATTAACTGAAAATACGAAATTACTGCAGTCAAGTCCTCCCCTCAGGGGCTTTGAGGGTAATCAAACACGGACACCAGTTTATTTTTAAAGGCGTCTTTCTGAAACGATATTTGGACCCACTTATCACATCTAATGCTGGAATTTGGGGATTGAATTACTAACGGGTGCCACTGAAGGCGCCAAGGAAGATTTCGAGGCGTTATTCCTGACTCAGAGGAAAGAAGCTGTGAACACGTGGGCCTGGCTGTTCCAAGGAATATCTAGTTAACAAAAGTTATAGGCCCAGAGATTAATAAATGCAAAAGGGCTGTAATCGTGACTAGCAACTCGTTTTGGGTACATTACCACATTTGCAGAAGGCGCTGGGATGACGACGTCTTCTGCCGAGAAACACGTGTGGAGCGTGGACAAATGGGCAGCCTCCCTCAAGCAGTTCTTCAAGTCGTAGATTGGGGCAGCAAAGGGCGCCCTTGGGATGATGAAAAGGCGCCGCTTAATGTCAGCTCGCGCTTGGAAGCACTGCAATCCCCGTAGTCTTCTAAGGCCACGTGGAATGGAACACGGGGCACACAGGGCGCGAAGGGATCCACGTGGCGGCGAGCGGAAGAGGAGGGCAGGGGCAATTGGCCTGCAGAGATCTTCAACTTGTTCTCGGCTTAAACCAATGGCGTGTGAGGGAGAAATAACTCTGGCCCTGACCTTTATTGCTCTGGACAGGGGTAGGGGGGGCGATGTCCTGACCCAGGACGCCGACCCGATATCATAGAAAACGATTTTCTTCCCTCGTACTAAAGAAACAGTGCAAAGCCAAAGGCTTACTGTCCCCAAACTATTATATTTTCTCTGAGCCCCTAATATTACCCTGACCTTCAAAGGTTCAAACCAACCCAAAGCAGGGAAGTAAGAGTTTCCATGGATTTTGGTGCTACTTCATAATATATATATATATATATATATATATATATATATATATATATATATATATATATATATATATATATATATATATATATATATATATATATATATATATATATATATATATATATATATATATATATATATATATATATATTTGTATATATATATATATATATATATATATATATATATATATATATATATATATATATATATATATATATATATATATATATATATATATATATATATATATATATATATATATATATATATGTATATATATATATATATATATATATATATATATATATATATATATATATATATATATATATATATATATATATATATATATATATATATATATATATATATATATATATATATATATATATAGTATATATACATATTACATATATATATATATATATATATATATATATATATATATATATATATATATATATATATATATATATACATATATATATATATATATATATATATATATATATATATATATGTGAGTGTCTTTTACTGTAATACCACAGTGTAATAAGAAGGCCCATAAAACACTTTAAATGTTGCAACCAAATATTTCGAGCACTTCCTTCTGTACCCCTGTTCACATAAGGAAGCAGAGGCGTCGTGAGGGGGGGCTGGGGGCTGGGGGGACATATGTCCCCGGGCGCTGCATCAGGGGCGCCAAACTGAAGCTGAGAAGACATCTATTTGGGGGAAATGGGGTGATGAAACCAGTAACTTATAATCTCTTTTTAAGTTTATGAGTTATCAGCACACATTTTATATTTTAACGAAGATTGACTTCCCTTTAATGTTCATTATATATAAAATGTAATCATTGTGTTAATTACTATACTATAAACTGACATGTACTCTATCAGGTTCAGCGGGACTGTGAGTCAGTGCAAAGATATTGGATAGTTACCCTCATCAATCTAGTGTTTCGTTTTCTTCGTGAGCATTTTGTGCATAACAAACTGTAGACAACAATTATTTCTGCAATTTACAAGCTGAGGTTGATAAAAGCATACAATAATAAAGTATTTTATTTATTTATCTTTTGCAACGAAAAATATAGTAAGAAATTTTAATTTATGCAACCTTTGTTCATTCTCGAATGAGAAAGACGTCATACGGTCAGTCACAACAACACTGTCAAGCTGTCAACACAATTTCACAATTTTATACTCGCCTTGAGAACCAAGGTATGAAAAAGTTAGCACAGACGGTAGCCACACAGAGCCCAAATCCCAGAGGTAGACTAAATCAATTTTTAATAACATTAGACAAGGAAGTGATTGCTAGTTTGTCTAAGCGGCTATTACAAGGGTAAGTTTTGCGTGAGGACAGCACTGGTATTCCATCACCATCATCCTTGGTAGCATGCTCAGGCTAGTATAATCACGATATACCGTTTAAACAAAAATGTCCAATCCAAAGCCCTTCATATTTGTTCGCTAAAGTTCAGAATGAATTCATCCAGATTATTGTAGGCTATCTACCGTTAGGAAGTATCTTTACTGAATGACATCCGAAGAGCCAAGTATTACGGCATAATGCTTGATTCCACTCCAGATGCTGCACACAGGGAACAAATGTCAGAGATAATAAGATATTTAGAGATAAATCAAAGAAAAACAGTTTGCGTGAAAGAGGAGTTTCCTTTGACGGTCTGCGCACCAAAAGGATGCAGCAAGTATACGTAAATGTAGAAAATGCAGCAGCTGGAGAAAGACTACGGCCTTTGAAGAGTGTCGTTGTTCTCAGTGTTATGATAATGCTGCTGCTGTCATGTCTGGAGACAGATCAGGAGTACAACAAAGACTTGCTACAGAGAACCCTAAAACAATATATGTGAACTGTAACAACCACTCACTAAATTTGGCTGGGGTTCATCTCCATAGTCATGAGGTAGTGATGGTCATGCATTTTTTGGAACTGTGCAGGCAGTGCATGTTTTCTTTTCAAGGTCGATCTATAGATGGGAGAGATTAAAGAAGAATTTGCCTATATCTGTGAAAGCTGAATCTGAAACACGCTGGAGTGCTAGAGCTGATGCAGTTCGACCCATACATGAAAACGTGGGGGATTTGGTCCAACTTTTAGAGACCATCGGAAGTCATTTGAATGAGACAGATACCAAAGTGAAGCAAACACAGCTATTGGAGCAGAATTTTGACATTTGATTTCTGTTGCCCAA
>NC_089747.1:35707542-35735042 GCF_040412425.1 Macrobrachium rosenbergii
TTGAAAAGACATTAGTTATGATTTTCAAGACTGAAACTGCCATTTCCCAAAATATTTACCTTTAATACCTCCAACAAGCTAATTTACATAGTTTCATAGTAGTTCTTTTCTTTAGATTGATTACTATCAGATCGTTAAAATGTCAACAAAATAATAATGCTAATAATAGCATTGCTGGAAAAATGTGCCAGCAGATTATGGAATTGAGGAGAATATATGGGATAAGTGGAATAAAGGAAAAATAATAAAACAACGAAATTTCTACTTGAAAGTAATATTCCTCCATCTTGCCGTTGTATTCACTGCTGTAATGATGAGAAGAGGGGTTTTCTTGAATCAAAATGTTATTCACAAACTATTCTCTAGCAGTTCATTAACATCACCACTTTACAGTTCCCAAGTATTTATTACCTCTTAACAATAATATTAGCTCATATGGCTGCAGTTCAGCCGGACATTTTACTCGCTCGCACTTTCATATATGTCATTGACGGTCTCGGCGCCGTTTTCGACATCAGCAGCTGTTGGGAGAAACAAGATTCAGAGTTAATTCTCTTTCTTCCAGCGAGGCATCAAATTCCAAGCCTTCGGCCTGTCGTTAACTTCAACCTTCACCTCTGCCTCTATGTTCTTTTTTCCTTCATCTTTGAGAGTTCTGCTTTTCACATATGGGTATTCTAGAATGTTTTCATCTTTGCAAACAGGCATTCTGTTCTGTGCTTTCCTTCTTAACTTAAAAGAAAAAGGAAATGGAATGGAATGGAATATTACGTTTAGGCCAAAGGCCAAGCACTGGGACCTTATGAGGTCATTCAGCCCTGTAAAGGGAGTCAAGAGTAAAACGGTTTGAAAGGTGTAACAGGAGGAAAACCTGGCAGTTGCACTAGGAAATAATTGTTAGGAGGGGCTGGATGGCAAGATGGAAAAAATGGACGCTGCAGGGAACCTTTAGTAATACAGTGAACCCTGTGAGGTGCACTGACGGCACTAACGCCCTGCCGAAAAAAAGGGGAAAGCAAGATTCTGTATCCTAACCCCAGCCACTCCTCAATTTTTGTACATAAGGGTATTCTATGCTGTTTTTCTATTTATTACATGCCATTCATTTTTTTTTTCACATAGGGTCATTCAATTATTTTTCATTTTTTTGCACAAGGTCGTTATAAACGTTATATTTTATCTTTTTTCCGTGATGGCTTCTGTTCAATTTTCCATTTCTATAAATAAGAGAACTTTTTCCCACAATGACACACTATAGTGGGGCAGATAAGAGTAATTTTTTAGAAGAATCGTGCAAATGATAATACAAGCATCAAATTTGGCACAATTGTTCTCCAAGGGATACTAATCAAATCTGCCCGATTGGTCAATTGAAAATCCAAAATGGCGGCCATTTTTCAAGATGGCCGCCAAAATAACCACCCGAAGTTGATGTTTTGCTTAGAAATATTTGTAGTTGTCCGAATTGCATGATCTAAGTGTGGATTCCTATGTTTTTAAGCCTGCTGATGTATATTTTCTAGTGTATAACAGTGGTTAAGGCACTGTATTAAAGGAGTGTTTGTCGGGCACTACCAAGCACATTGTTGACATCACTGCTGTGAAACTCAGCATGGGGTTCAGTGTCAGCTAAGTAGGAAATTTATGTTGGCATCATACTGCAACAGCCTACTAGTATCCCAAACGCTGCCTAATCAACCCCAAATCAGTTGGGCAGCCACACTTGAATGGACAGGACATGCCAGCGTGGGAGAGCCAAACCAAGGATAACAGGGTTTTAGTTATCTGGATGTTGTACAGATCACTCGGGACTTATGACACTGGATGAACAATCGGACTAGGTGTATGGCACAGTGCAAGAGCCTAGTTGTATCCCATACAGGAAAGTGCCTATTGTATATTACAGGACATAAGAGGCCTATTATACTATTACATGTACAGGGTGGTAAAAGGATAAACCCACGACCCTGAACGTCATCGTGATCATGGATGCGAACTCTACTGGACTATCATGGAAAACAGACTGGACCGAGTGTTACCTATGTCAGGAGGTTAAGCAAGAAGATCTAAAATCTCCCCAGGCCAATCCTGCCAGAAGAGGGGATGATGGATACATGAACTTGGCAAAGAATATTCCTCTGTTTCACTCACTCAATGCGCTACCAATCAAGCTAGACCCTGCAAGACTTGATGAAGGTTCTGGGATAGAGGAAGCATTGAGAAAAAATAAGGCACAATATCATGAGAGTTGCAGGCTTCTGTTCAACAACACAAAGTTACACCGAGCTGAAAAAAGAGCAAGTCATGTAGGTACTAGTGATGAGGGCAGTAGAAGTAAGAGTCCACAAAAGCTCCAAGAAACCAAAACAAAAGAATGCTTCTTCTGCAAAACTGAAGGAGGGGAGCTTAGAGAAGCAATGACAATGCAAGTGAATAGGAGAATAAATGAATGTGCCTAAACACTCAGTGATACAAAACTTCTCGCCAAACTAAGTGTAGGAGATGTCGTAGCCCAAGAAGTGAAATATCACCCTGGCTGTTTGGTGGCATTGTATAACCAAGAACGGGCATACCTAAAGGTGTGGGAGCAAGAAAAATCGCAGGAACCCTGGACGGATGCATATCCAATTGCTTTCTCTGAACTAGTCACCTACATCTGCGAGATGAAAAATGCCAGTGAGAGGCCACCGATTTTCAAGCTTGCTGATTTGACCAAGCTTTACAAGCAGAGGCTGGAACAGTTTGGTGTTGACTCGCCTGATGTTCATCCTATTCGACTTAAGGATCAGCTGCTTTTGCACATTCCACAGCTGCTAGCTAATCGCCAAGGACGAGAAGTTCTGTTGGCTGTTGAAACTGATGTAGGTTCAATCCTATCAGAAGCATCCCGTTATGGTGAAGCGATCCATCTAGCAAAAGCCGTTGGGATAATAAGACAAGACATGCTCCGTCAGAAGTCGAATTTCAGCTGCTATTTTTATGACAAAGACTTAGAACAGGCTGTGCCACCATCACTGCTTCAGTTTGTATGCATGATCGAACATGGTGCAGACATCAAGTCCCAACTCCATCATCGAGCGTCGAAATCAGACTTTGCTATATCACAACTTCTACAGTACAACTGCTTCGCCAAATACAAGGAAGGAACAGATGTCCACAGGCATTCCAACGACCGGGAGCCACATTTTGCAGTCTACATGTGCCTGTATGTGTTTGCCAAGACGAGGAAGAGACAAATAATTGAAATGCTCCATGAGAATGGGCTCAGCATATCATATGACTGAGTCCTAGAAATCTCAGCACAGTTAGGAGAAGCAGTTGTTGCACAATATGTGGAAGATGGAGTAATCTGTCCCCCAGCCTTGAGAAAGACAACATAGATCATAATCCGACTTCGACCACAGCTGAAACATCTTTACACGGTACAAGTGTGTCCATTTTCTATCATCCAATCAAGAAGAACCCTGTTTCATTCTTCAAACAAGAACAGGCTGAGGGAATTTCTAAGGAGAAAGTCCTAAAAGATGACTGTCAGTTATTCTCGCGACTGTTCATCTCAAGCCAGAACAGACAGTGTGACTTGCAAGAATTCTTCAAGCATGAGAATCAGTCATACCCTACATCTCTCAGTGACAGCGGCAAGCTTCATACGTGTCAGAAGTCACAGCTGGTTGAAATTCTTGAAGCGCAAGTGAATGTCCCAGCGGGAGAACCAAAGGGAGATACAATCATCATTGACGGCTCAGCACTTATCAATGCCTCACCTCCACATACTTCAAAGACATTTAATGACTATGCCAAAGAAGACATCATCCCAAAGGTGGAATCCTGTGGTGCTCGGTACAAGTGGGTGGACATAGTCTTTGATGTGTACAAGAAATCAAGTCTGAAATCAGAGACGAGGTCAAAAAGGGGGAAAGGAATCAGAAGAAGAGTGACAGGAACAAGCAAGACACCAGGAAACTGGCAAAGCTTCCTTCGTGACCCCAGCAGCAAGAATGAACTGTTTCACTTCCTGGCCGAAAAGATGTGTGAAGCAGAAACGAACAAGCACAGTCATCGTCACAAAAGGAGAGGATGCCAGTAGCAATACAGTGAAGTCTCTGGATGCTGTGTCCCCATGTTGTCACGAAGAAGTAATGACACAGATGTGCTAGTCATAGCAATATCTGTACTGCCATCCTTCCAGAAACTAGGTCTTCAGGAAATGTGGATTGCCTTTGGCCAAGGAGCCCATATGTGATGGATTCCAATCCATGAGATAGTTTCTGCAACTGGGCTTGAGAAAGCTAGAGGGATCCCCTTCTTTCACGCATTCAGTGGATGTGACATTGTGTCTGCCTTCCGTGGGAAAGCGAAGAAATCTGCTTGGCAGACTTGGAATGTATTTGATGATATTACTGAAACATTCATCAATCTCAGTCAGCATCCAACATTGATTTGTGATCTTGACATGCAGAGGCTGGAAAGATTCGTTGTCCTCATGTACGACAGATCAAGCGCAGCCACTGGTGTGGACAAAGCAAGACTAGATCTGTTTGCCTGCAAGCAGAGGCTGTACAACTCAATTCCACCAACACAGGTAGCCCTCAGAGAACATGCAAAGCGTGCAGCCACCAGGCTGGGATCATCTGGGGCCAGGCAACCCACTGTAATCCACACATGAGCAGTCCAGCTGAATGGGGGTGGACAACAGAAAGGAGAAGCATGGCAGATACATTGGACAACACTACCACCGATTGCAGAAGGCTGTCAAGAATTGACAAAGTGCTCCTGTAAGAAAGTTTACAAAGGAAGATGCAAGTGCTCTTAGGCAGAGCTTCCCTGCACATCACTCTGCAGCTGCATATGTGAAAAGTAGCAGATCGAGAAACAGCAGCACGGTATGCATAACTTTGAAAATGTACTAGCCGGGACAAAACTTATGTAAAGAAAGACAAACATCTTGCTGGTCATCTCGAGAAATATGTCTCAGAGTGCTTTTTAAACAGGAAAATATAGTTCAGCAGGCTTCAAAACAGGAATCCACACTTAGATCATGCAAATCAGACAACTACAAATATTTCTAAGCAAAGCATCTACTTCGGGTGGTTATTTTGGAGGCCATCTTGAAAATGGCCACCATCTTGGATTTTCAATTGGCCAATCGGGCAGACTTGATTAGTACACCTTGGAGGACACTTGTGCCAAATTTGATGCTTGTATCATCATTTGCACGATTTTTCTGTTATCTGCCCCACTACTAATCGGGTTCCTCTTTTACACATGAGAATATTCATTAAGCTTTTCTCTTTTTTCACGTGAGGCCTTTATCTTTTTTCTTTTTTTTTACACAAGAGCATTCTATCCTGTTTTCTCCTTTCCCAAAAGTATATTAATTATGTTTTTTTCTTTCTTAAAACAATGGCATTCTATTTGTTTTCTTTTTATCCTTTTATCACATAAGCACATTCTGTTAGGTTCCTCTCCTGTTCTCAAAAGGGTATTCTGTTCTGTTTTCCTCGTTGCGCTGTGTTCACGTAAGGTATTTATTTTGTTTTTCTCTTTTCCACAAAAGATAATTCAGTGCATTTTTCTTTATTTTGTTTTGTCTTTCTCCTCTCCAGAAAAGGGCATTCTGTTGTTTTCTTGCTTTCCCAGAATGGTTGCTATGTTGCTCTTCTCTTTTTCACAGGAGTCTTTTGGTATATGGAACCTTGCTTATGAAGCTCAAGGGGTTTTATGGCTTTCCATTGTGAATGTCTTTACATAATGCAGTATTATTATTAATAATACTCATACGAAATAATTGTTGCTTTCGGCATGTTGTGAAAGTAATTCGTTTCTCATACTTCTTTAAGGTATTCCTTTCAAGCCATTTCAGCTTTGTTGTGAAGAAAATAGAGAGAGTTTGCAAAATTAGATGAGCGATGAAAATTTTTATGTCAATTAAAGATATTTTTTTGTAAAAGAAAATGATGACTTTCAACATTGCCAGTGAAAATAAAATATAAGACATGTATATTCATGGATAATTTTCATTGCATGATAGATAAGACGAAATTATAAATACTAGAATATTTAGCCGTAATGCAAGAAATGTCACTAATAAGTGCATTAGTCATTAACATGGACATAAATCTAATCCATTTCTAATGGCTACCGACGAGCACCTTCTTCTTTTGGCTTTAATACCAGATCAAAAGTTTCTCTGTTAGAGAGAGAGAGAGAGAGAGAGAGAGAGAGAGGAGAGGGGAGGAGAGGGAGAGGGGGAGGGGAGGGGGAAACTGCAAGTAAAAGAGGAAACTGTAAGTAATTTATTATAGGGACATAACTCAGCTAAGTTTGCACGGGGAGGTGTATGGTGGGATTTTGATTGAGAAGGTAAGACAGATATCAGAATGTCTGGTAGGGGATGAACAGTGTGGGTTTATTTATCAAACCTGTTACAAGGCAAAACAGCTAGCCCTCCCTGTCTGTGACTAGGAGGAGCAGTCAGCCCTTCCTGCCCATCATCTGCACAATCTACAGATTCTGGGAGAAACAACATTTGCTGTCCCATCCTGAAGCCACACTTTTTGGGACTCCTTCGAGCCCGATGCCATCGTGCCAGCATTATCTCTTCAGCAGAAACTCCAGCCGCTCTTCTGTGACGTTTTCAAGCTCGAAACCACCATCATCTCTTCAGCTGAAGACCCAGCCGTGAAGGACAACTCGCCAACTCACCATTTAAGTATTAAAATTGCTCTACCTTCCAACCTGTTCCCCCTACCTGTAACTGCTTTGATTTAGTTTGATTTGTGTCACGTTGAATGAAAGCTGAGGGGAAGCAACATTTCATTTTCTTTGAAAATAAGGTTGTGAATAGACGTGTGGTAGTGTTGTGAAAGTTTCTTTCTATTTCAGTTGTTGGTATTGAATCCCTATTGTTTGGAGATTGAAAGAACTTGTAGTGTTGTGAAAGTTTTTTTCTATTTCAGTTGCTGGTATTGAATCCTTATTGTTTGGAGATTGAAAGAACTTGTAACTGTTAGTGGAATCGTAACAGATACAGAGGGTAAATATCTGGGAGCAATAGAAAGCGTTTGGGATGGAAGTTCGCAAGCGAGAAAGTAACTGGATTAGTGTAAAAATAGTGCCGGGACAAGGATATGTTACATCTCAATGTTTGGTTAATATTTTTATGGATGGAATGATGTGAATAGTCAGTAGAAGGGCACTGGATGTAGGTGTTAAGTTTTGGGATACCGGTGTGAAATAGTTGGCGTTTGCAGGCGATACAATTATGATTGGAGGTAATGAATAGAAACTGAGGAGATTAGTGAAAGAGTAGAAATTTAAAAGTACACGTGAGCAAGATGGAGTAGTGAATGCTTTTTTCAGTGGTAAGAGGATGGTAGAAACAGATTCCTATAAGAATTTGGAAGGTGATATTTTGGATGATGGCAGGAAGAGACAAGAGGTGAGTCACCTAATATAAGAAACAAGGTAGCTGGATGAATCTACAGTACAAGATTAGGAGCATCTGTGAGAGGCAAAGCTGACATGTATAAAGTGAGTGTTAAACCAACTCTCCTCAGTGGAAGTGAAGTGTTGATGTTGAAGGCAAAAGAAAATTGAAAGCTGTAGAAATGAATTGTTTGTGTAGTAATTGTGGTATAAGAAAGGATAATAAATGTAGAGATATGTAAGACTCGTAAAAGGGGTTAGAATAGGTGAAGGAGTGATCAATGTATTTTGAGATAGTTCAGCCCATGGAAACAATGTACAATTCGAAAGTATTGAAAGAAAGGGATGTATAGATGTTGTAACAGAGGTATTGGAAAGGAGCCACAACACAATGAAAGCGAGAAAGTATTTCTGAGGTACTGGCGCATTGTGTAATGTATGTAGAGAGCATTGACATGCTGCTGGTGAGCCGTCAGCAAAAATGTATAAGGCAGTTAGAGTTGTGGAAAATTTCTTCACAGGGTTTCATCTAAGATTCATCAGTTTAAGTGCGCATGTGCCAGCGATCTTTGTCTTGCTGTTTTTACCGGCAAACTGTCATATATATATATATATATATATATATATATATATATATATATATATATATATATATATATATATATATATATATATATATATATATATATATATATATATATATATGTATATATATATATATGTATATATATATATATATATATATATATATATATATATATATATATATATATATATATATATATTTATATATATGCAAAATTTAATAATATATATAATATATATTTAATTAAATTTTGCAAGCTACTGAAAGATTTCCTACCTACATCATGAAGCTAGAAAAGCAAATTACTATTCATTCAAAGAGCTTCGTTGTTATTATTTGAAGCTAGTGGAAAGGTCAAAATGTTTCTGATCTGTCACACTTCCTTCATCAGCAAAGAATGACAGCGAGAAGCAAGAAAAGGGGGTTATTTATACAAAACCTACAAGTCAGATGCAAGAAAATGGGGGTATCTATACAAAACCTATACATCAAAATCCAGAAAAGGGGGTTATTTTTACAAAACCAATAAGTCAGAAGGAAGAAAATGGGGTATATATACAAAACCTATTTTTCAAAAGCAAAAAAAGGGGATTATTTATAAAAAATCTGTAAGTCAGAAGCAAGAAAAGGAAGGATTTATATAAAACCTATAAGTCAGAAGCAAGAAAAGGGAGGTATTTATCCAAAACCTATAAGTCAAAAGCAAGAAAAGGGGATATTTTATACAAAATCTATAAGTCAGAAGCAAGGAAAGGGGATATTTATACAAAACCTGTAAGTCAGAAGCAAGGAAAGGGGGTTTTTATACAAAACCTATAAGTCAGAAGCAAGAAAAGGGGGTATTTATATAAAACATATAAGCAAAAGCAAGAAAATGGGGTATTTATATAAAACCCATAAGTCAGAAGGAAGAAAATGGGGTATTTATATAAAACCTATAAGTCAGAAGGAAGGAAAGTGCGCATTTATACAAAACTTATAAGTCAAAAGCAAGGAAAGGGTTATTTATACAAAACCTATAAGTCAGAAGCAAGGAAAGGGGGTTTTTATACAAAACCTATAAGTCAAAAGCAAGAAAAGGGGGTATTTATATAAAACATATAAGCAAAAGCAAGAAAATGGGGTATTTATATAAAACCTATAAGTCAGAAGGAAGAAAATGGGGTATTTATATAAAACCTATAAGTCAGAAGGAAGGAAAGTGCGCATTTATACAAAACCTTAAGTCAAAAGCAAGGAAAGGGTTATTTATACAAAACCTATAAGTCAGAAGCAAGGAAAGGGGGGTATTTATATAAAACCTATAAGTCAGAAGCAAGAAAATGGGGTATTTATACAAAACTTATAAGTCAAAAGCAAGGAAATGGTTATTTATACAAAACCTATAAGTCAGAAGCAAGGAAAGGGGGTATTTATACGAAACCTAGAAGTCAAAAGCGAGAAAAGGGGGGTATTTATATAAAACCTATAAGTCAGGATAAAGAAAATGGGGTATTTATACAAAACCTATAAGTAAAAAGCAAGAAAATGGGGTATTTATATAAAACCTATAAATCAGAAGTAATAAAATGGGGTATTTATACAAAACCTATAAGTCAAAAGCAAGAAAATGGGGTATTTATACAAAACCTATAAGTCAGAAGGAAGGAAATGGGGTATTTATATAAAACCTATAAGTCAGAAGCAAGGAAAGCGGGTCATTTATACAAAACCTCTAAGTCAAAAGCAAGAAAATGGGGTATTTATACAAAACCTGCAAGTCAGAAGCAAGGAAAGGGGTTATTAATACAAAACCTATAAGTCAGAAGCAAAAAAGGGGTTTTTATACAAAACCTGTAAGTCAGAAGCAAGGAAAGGGGGTCATTTATACAAAACCTCTAAGTCAAAAGCAAGAAAATGGGGTATTTATACAAAACCTGCAAGTCAGAAGCAAGGAAAGGGTTATTAATACAAAACCTATAAGTCAGAAGCAAGAAAAGGGGGTTTTTATAAAAAACCTGTAAGTCAAAAAGTAAGGAAAGGGTTATTTATACAAAACCTAGAAGTCAGGAGCAAGGAAAGGGTTATTTATACAAAACCTATAAGTCAAACAAGAAAAGGGGGTCATTTATACAAAACCTCTAAGTCAAAAGCAAGAAAATGGGGTATTTATACAAAACCTGCAAGTCAGAAGCAAGGAAAGGGTTATTAATACAAAACCTATAAGTCAGAAGCAAGAAAAAGGGGCATTTATAAAAACCTGTAAGTCAAAAGTAAGGAAAGGGTTATTTATACAAAACCTAGAAGTCAGGAGCAAGGAAAGGGTTACATACAAAACCTATAAGTCAAAGCAGGAAAAGGGGTATTTATACAAAGGAATAAAAGAAAAGAGGTATTTATACAAAACCTCTAAGCCAAAAGCAAGAAAATGGGGTATTTATACAAAACCTGCAAGTCAGAAGCAAGGAAAGGGGTTATTAATACAAAACCTATAAGTCAGAAGCAAGAAAAGGGGGTTTTTATACAAAACCTGTAAGTCAGAAGCAAGGAAAGGGGGTCATTTATACAAAACCTCTAAGTCAAAAGCAAGAAAATGGGGTATTTATACAAAACCTGCAAGTCAGAAGCAAGGAAAGGTGTTATTAATACAAAACCTATAAGTCAGAAGCAAGAAAAGGGGGTATTTATAAAAAACCTGTAAGTCAAAAGTAAGGAAAGGGTTATTTATACAAAACCTAGAAGTCAGGAGCAAGGAAAGGGTTATTTATACAAAACCTATAAGTCAGAAGCAAGAAAAGGGGGTCATTTATACAAAACCTCTAAGTCAAAAGCAAGAAAATGGGGTATTTATACAAAACCTGCAAGTCAGAAGCAAGGAAAGGGGTTATTAATACAAAACCTATAAGTCAGAAGCAGGAAAAGCGGGTATTTATACAAAGGCTATAGGCTAAAAGAAAGAAAAGAGGGTATTTATACAAAACCTATAAGTCAGAAGCAAGAAAATGGTGTATTTATACAAAACCTGTAAGTCAAAAGCAAGAAAAGGGGTATTCATACAAAACCTATAAGTCGGATGCTATAAAAGGATGTATTTATACAAAACCTACAAGTCAGAAGCAAGAAAAAGGGGTTATTTATACAAAACCTATAAGTCAGAAGCAGGGAAAGCGGTAAATATATACAAATACTATAAGTCAGAAGCAAGAAAAGTTGTCATTTATACAGAACCTATAAGTCAAAAGCTATAAAAGGATGTATTTACACAAAACCTTTAAGTCAGAAGCAAGAAAAGGGAGTTATTTATACGAAACCTGTGAGTCAAAAGCAAGGAAAGGGGGTATTTATACAAAACCTATAAGTTAGAAGCAAGAAAAGCGGATATTTATACAAAACCTATAAGTCAGAAGCAAGAAAAGAGGGTGTTTAAACAAAACCTATAAGTCAGAAGCAAGAAAAGGGGGTATTTATACAAAACCTATAATCAGAAGCAAGAAAAGCGGGTATTTATACAAAACCTATAAGTCAAAAGCAAGAAAAGAGGGTGTTTATACAAAACCTATAAGTCTGAAGCAAGAAAAGAGGGTGTTTATACAAAACCTATAAGTCAGAAGCAAGAAAAGGGGGTATTTGTACAAAACCGATAATCAGAAGCTAGAAAAGCGGGTATTTATACAAAACCTATAAGTCAAAAGCAAGAAAAGGGCGTATTCATACAAAACTTATAAGTCGGAAGTTATAAAAGGATGTATTCATACAAAACCTATTAGTCAGAAGCAAGAAAAGGGGTTTATTTATACAAAACCTATAAGTCAGAAGCAAGGAAAGGGGGCATATATATATATATATATATATATATATATATATATATATATATATATATATATATATATATATATATATATATATATATACAAAACCTATAATTCAGAAGCAAGAAAATTGGGCTATTTATACAAAACCTGTAAGTCGGAAGCTATGAAAGGATGTATTTATGCAAAACCTGTAAGTCAGAAGCAAGAAAAGGGTGTTATTTATACAAACCTATAAGTCAGAAGCAAGAAAAGGGTGTTATTTATGCAAAACCTATAAGTCAGAAGCAAAAAAAGGGTGTTATTTATACAAACCTATAAGTCAGAAGCAAGAAAATCCGGTATTTATACAAAACCTATAAGTCAAAAGCAAGAAAAGGGGATTATTTATACAAAACCTGTAAGTCAGAAGCAGGAACAGGGAGGTATTTATACAAAACCTATAAATCAAAAGCAAGAAAAGGGGGTATTTATACAAAACCTATAAGTCAGAAGCAAGAAAAGGGTATTATTTATACAAACCTACAAGTCAGAAGCAAGAAAAGCCGGTATTTATACAAAACCTATAAGTCAAAAGCAAGAAAAAGGGATTATTTATACAAAACCTGTAAGTCAGAAGCAGGAACACCGAGGTATTTATACAAACCTATAAATCAAAAGCAAGAAAAGGGGGGTATTTATACAAAACCTGTACGTCAGAAGCAAGAAAAGCGGGAGTTTATGCAAACACCTATAAGTCAAAGGCAAGAAAGACGGTTATTTATACAAAACCTCTAAGTCAAAAGCAAGAAAAGGGGTATATATATACAAAACCTATAAGTCAGAAGGAAGAAAAGGAGGTCATTTATACAAAACCTGCAAGTCAGAAGTTTAAAAGGATGTATTTCTACAAAACCTATAAGTCAGAAGCAAGAAAAGGCAGTATTTATACAAAACCTATAAGTCAGAAGCAGGAAAAGCAGATATTTATACAAGACCTATAAGTCAGAAGCAAGAAGAGGGGGTATTTATACAAAACCTATACGTCAGGAGCAAGAAAAGGGGTCATTTATACAAAACCTATAAGTCAGAAGCAAGAAAATGGGGTATTTATACAAAACCTTTAAGTCAGAGGCAAGGGAAGGGGGTATTTATACAAAACCTATAAGTGAAAAGTTTGAGATAGCCTGTCATCAAGTGAGAATAGGAATTAGTGGGAATGGAAAGCCAGGTAGGTGTTCAGACAGGAACTGAGAACATGTGCTGATGCCATCCAATCAGCAGGCAATGAGGGAGAAATAATACGGCATCACAGAGGCCTTATGATAGCCTCATAGATGTTTTAATGTAGGTAATATAAATAATTCCTCATACTGTTGATTAACTGAAGATTTTTCTTATCTTTATTATATAATGCCTCGAGGATGGAGGCAAATCTATGGTTCGTTTCGTAATCAAGTCTTTTGGTCCTTGCTATTTTGACAGACGAAGGCCATGCTTTTCCCCGGTAATATTGCTTAATGGCACCATCCTGAAGGTAGTACAATGAATCCTAGTTAATACAATATATGATGTTTATTGAGATGGTCAAAGCCTGCCAGGGCAGCACCAAGCCTCCCAGGATAGTTAGGGACTTCGACATTGTCAGTTTATATTTTGTATTCATTTCTTGCTGATGAAGGAAGTAAGATAATTTCGAAACATTTGGACCTATATATATATATATATATATATATATATATATATATATATATATATATATATATATATATATATATATGTATGTATGTATATATATATATATATATATATATATATATATATATATATATATACATACATACATATATACATATATATATATATATATATATATATATATATATATAAATATAAATATATATATTTATATATATATATATATATATATATATATATATATATATATATATATATATATATACACAGGGTGTTTCAAATTAGAGGACCCCCTCTACAGCATAAACTAAAATTGATATGGGCAAAAACAAAAGTAATTCCAAACAGGTATTTATTTAAGTTTCTCTCCGAGAATTTAATATTTTGCGTGGCTTCCATCTCCCTGTACCACAGCCTGCATTCTTGAGGGGTATGATTTCAGCAAATCGCAAGAAAGCTGAGACTCAAACTCCATTTCCCTGAGCACTTCGGTCACCTCTCTTCGCAGGTCGTCGAGGCTTGGTATACCATCATAGTTCACTGTGCGTGCTTCAACACGATCCTTTAAGATACTACCAATGTTTTCACATACATTAAGGTCAGGGGAGCTACCTGGAAATTCACTTGACGAGAAAAAATCGACACCACTGTTTCGAAGCAGCTCCTGTGTCTGAAGAGCCTTGAAACATGGTGCCTTATCATGCAAAAATGTGACTTCTTCAACAGATAACACATTTTCAGGATCTTTGAGGAAAGGAAATACTCCACAGTTTCTCTGAAGTATTCGCCATTCCATGACTGTCCTTTTTCTTTGATGATTCACATTAACCATTTAGCTGTGAAACAGAAAAATTCCCAAACATTCAGGAAATTTCACAACTTGGCGATAGTGCATGTCATCGCTGATATCATCCAACTTTGCAGCCCAAATGATGCCATTTTTATGATTTGGCTTCCTGACTGTGTAAATGAAGAATTCATCTGATGCAGCAACATGGAGAATGTCAGCTTCATCCCAATCTTTAAGAAATGAACCACAAAACCATGCATGGTCTTCTCTCTGTTGCTGAGTGATGTTGGGCTTGCTGGTAATATGAAATGGCTTGATACCAGATTTTTTCAACTCACGATATACAGCACTATAACTTCTCTTCTTTCCCCTTTTTGTTTCTAGTTCAAGCGCCAATTTATGTAAAGACTTTTTTGGTCTACCCACTGCCTCAGCTATGATGTCTTTTGACTCCTGAGAAAGGACTTCAGGCCTTCCAAGATTCTCACTCTTTTCGTGATGACAGTCATATGGACTTTTGTTCCAGTTTCTTTTAACAAAGGATTCATCTCTTTTAATGTATTTACCTATCCAGGAACGTGAGATGAAGGATGTGCCAGCATCCCTGGCCTCTCTGAAGGATATAGCCTGGATTCAGTCAATCCATCTGATTCCCTCCGAGTTGTTAGTCATGGCTGTATCTAACTCCGTCACTCAGTCTGAAAATACAAGAAATGTAAAATGAAAAATAGCTTAATAGAAACTTAAAATAACGTTCTTGGAGATAGACTATAGCAGAAAACTTCATAACTTTCCATTTGTTCTGTGGAGAGGGGACCGCTCTAATTTCGAACACCTGGTATATATATATATATATATATATATATATATATATATATATATATATATATATATATATATATATATATATATATATATATATATATATTGTAATTTTAAAGCTGGGGTCTTGCTAGATAAATGAGGTATACTAGGATGATACGTACATTTAACTTACCTTAATTACCACAAAAATCTGGACTTCGTCCTTGAGGAACAGCTAAAAGTACAAACAATAAAATACGGCTGAAGGCTTACTTCAAGAGGGGAGTGATTAGATAAACTCTGGGGTTTAACTTAATTCGTTATATTTACAAAAGAAAACACATCAGAAGAATGGTAGTGTAATTCTGGGGTAATGATGGGGAATTTCTAGAGGATATTACAAATGGGTTGCCCACTTCAAAAGGCATTGATAACAAAGTAGTGACCGCTAAGCACACAAGATCATATGTAGATCCACAGCTGGATACTCCTAATCTGCAATCGAAACACTTGCGGTTACTCAACTGAAACTAGCACTGTAACGAAGGAATCAAGGAGTTGCATGGAAGGTTCCTAGACTGAACTCCATTCCAGTGACTCGAACATCATATGCTTATGTCACACTTCTCGTAAATGCTTTGCAAATTTAACGGCACAAAATATAAAGCAATACAGGTCTCACTGTAGGTATATGGAACTGTGAAAAGAAAGAACTTAGTCGGAGGTGAATAGGGAACACATTACCTTTCTTTAAGAGCTGAAGTTCTCTTCTTATGAGGCCAACGAGAGGGAGGGCAAGTGAATTAGTTGACAACAAAAGTTACTTTTGGATACTGCCAGCTACATGTTGAAAATAGGCAGTTTAATGGGGCTCTGCTCTCCGTGGCCGCCATACAATTCTAAGGGTGAGCTTCTCTCTCCAAGGCCCTTTATAGCTTAGGAAGTTATGTCTTTTTCTTCCTAGATGGTGTTGTGATCATTCTGCTCACATGGAAATGCAGGCAGCATGGCTCAGATTTCAAGATGGCAGAAAGCATGTGTTCAGCCTGCCAGCTGACCTGCCTGGGGCAACGATTAACTCTGATCTGGTCTGCACCGGAATTAAGGGGTTTCCGACAACACTTTGGACAAGAAAGAGATTAAAGTGGTCTTCCCCCACAAAGGCAGTGATGAGAGAGGTTTTAGAGGCGAATTTGCCTATAGTGAATCATACTAAATTGATTTTATTGAGGAGGACAACTTAGTTCCACCTGGGTCGGCTTCTTTGATGGCCGGAGGAGGGGCATTCTTTACAGGATCTTCCCCAAGTAGCTGCAGTTGCTTAAGTTCATTGGCCAGTTGAGGTATGGCAGAATTGTTACTTACACTCGTGTCTGTGGAGGACTGGGAAAGGGAGGAAGATGTTCTGGAGGGCGTGGGAGGCTTGCAGGTTGCAATGACCAGCTCAGGCGCAGGTTGCGAGGCTGCACCTTTGATTCAGCTTAAGCTGTGGTCAGAAGAATCCATGTCTCTTACTGGCACTGGTAGCGGAGCCAAGCTGGGTGAAGAGAGGGGATCAGAACTGGGATCTCTCGAATGGAGGTCTGGGGCATGCTCTGGCACTGGCACTATGGCAGGGTCAGGCATAGGATTTGGAGATTGCTCGCCGTTCAGGACGGATGGAGCTTGGCACTTCTCAGTGCGATTAAGTGGCACTGGCAGAGATTGTGAGTCAATTTTGGGATCTTCGGGAGGGAGGTGGGTTGGGTGCCTTGGCACTGGCACTGGGGCAGTCCTGGCACAGGACTGGGCTTTGAAATCTGCTTAGATGGAGGGGGCCACTGCACAGAGTACTCAGGTGGCACTGGCAGTGGAATGAATGAAGGCTCTTGAAAATCACTCATACCTAATGAATACTATGAAGGGCTTGGAAACCCAGGTTGTTGTATTATTGATGGAGACTAGAAGTCTTGTCCCAGGAGGAGGTCATAACCTCCAGGAATGTAGTTTGCTACGGCAAAGTTGCCGATTTTGGATTTATGAGGTCTTGTGACTCTCAATTGAACAGTAAGAAGTATCATTTTAGATTGACTGACACCCTCAGTTGTGACGAGTTTACGTCTGTTAATGTTAGCTCTATAGGGAACCTTGTCTTTCCTTATGAGGGAAATTTGCACACCAGAGTCATCAAATGCCTTGACCTGGCATGCGGGGTAGCTACCTCAAGGAGGTGCCACATATATGGGACCTTCGGCAGGAGGGCCCAAAGACATAGAATTTGCAACTGCCAAAGCAACAATGGCAGGTGTACTTGATTTATTAGGGCATTTTGCCCATTGGGCAGAGTGCCCATAAACTTTGCAAGCAGGACAATAACTCCCGCTAAAACCTTTGCTTGGCACTGCCCTATTGGAGGGAGTAGGCCCTTTACTTTTCGTCCAAGAGCCAGATGGGGCTCGTAGGGGCATTGTCCCATTTGAGGACTTAGAAGGATTCTCTGGCTGAGCCTCAGCCTTGAAATGGCACTGTTCAGTGGGGTGCCCTATTCTCTTGCAATATCCACACACACTGGTTTCTTTGGGGCTTGCCCATGTTTGGGAGGGTGCTGAGAGTTGGGTGAGGCAGGCAAAGAGGGATATAATTTTCTTCCATGGAAACTAAGATGAGGATGATTGGTGTCCCAGGTGTCAGCCCAGCGACAGCACTCAACCACTGTCCTAGGAGCCTTGTCGCATAGATGCGTGGCGAGAGCTGGCGGATAAAATAAGATGTCCTTGAGCTCGAAGAGTTCGAGGATGTCTTCCACACTAGTGGCTTTGAGAGATTCTAATCATCGTTTTAGGGCCTGGGTCTTTTTGAAGATCCACTCAGACCAGGTTTGGCGTGATTCTTTGCGCCTATTTCTCCACCTTTTCCTCCAATGGTCAGGATTTATTTCAAAAGCTTTTATAATGGCTTGGCAGACAAGGGAAAGATTCCCTTGATCCTCAGGAGGGAGGGCACTGAAGGCAATGGCACCTTTCCCTTCAAGGTGCCATCCCAGGATCAGAGACACTTCTTCAGTAGAGGGCTGATAGGTCATCAGGACCTTTTCGATATGAGAGAGCCTACCCTGCTGAGGTTTGAATGTGGAGAGGGCGATGGGGTGTTGCGCATGCCTTGAGCTGCCATTGCAAGCTGATGAGCTCTTTCTTTCTCCTTCTCCTGCTGTTCTTTCTCTTTCTCCTGCCATTCTGCCTCTTCTCGTTTCTCCCGGGCTATTCTTTCTTTCTCTTTCTCCTGCCATTCTTTCTCTTTCTCCTGTCGTTCTGCTTCTTCTCATTTCTCCCGGCTATTCTTCCTTTCTCTTTCTCCTGTCGTTCTTTCTCTTTCTCCTGTCATTCTGCCTCTTCTCATTTCTCCTGGACCATTCTTTTTGCCTCTTTTTCCGGCATGTCATCGTCTACTCTCTTTTGGACCCATTCCCTCAGGGCTTGTCCTGACAGTCCCATGTTCTTTCCAGCAAACATGTAGAATTTGAAGTCCTCATTTTGCTGGGCTCTGGATGTTGTAGACATCTTGAGATAAAGCTTATATGGGTGTGACCCTTAGGATAATCAATATGTTTGAAATGACTCAAATTTCAGGGTGTCTGAAAGGACTCAAGTTTGTCTCGCATTCAACTCTTAGTGAGGCTATTTAGCTGATAACTGCACATTGCAAAAGGGGTAAGGACACAATCTGTGACGTTTGAGATTGTGAGATCCCAGGCAGTTTGGTCACCAGTGCTGTAATTTTAAAGCTGGGGTCTTGCTAGATAAATGGGGTATACTAGGTTGATAAGCAGCTTACCTTAATTACCACAAAAATCTGGACTCCGGCCTTGAGGACAGCTGAAATTACAAACAATAAAATGCGGCTGAAGGCTTACTTCAAGAGGGGAGTGATTAGATAAACTCTGGGTTTTAACTTAATTCATTATATTTACAAAAGAAAACACATCAGAAGAATGGTAGTGTAATTCTGGAGTAATGACGGGGAATTTCCTGGAGGAAATACAAATGGGTTGCCCACTTCAAAAGGCGTTAATAACAAAGTAGTGACTGCTATGCACACAAGATCATGCATAGATCCACAGCTGAATACTCCTAATCTGCAATCGAAACACTTACG
This sequence comes from Macrobrachium rosenbergii, assembly GCF_040412425.1. Lineage (NCBI taxonomy): Eukaryota > Metazoa > Arthropoda > Malacostraca > Decapoda > Palaemonidae > Macrobrachium > Macrobrachium rosenbergii. The sequence goes on from NC_089747.1 coordinate 35,726,747, forward strand.
GTTACTCAACTGAAACTAGCACTGTAATGAAGAAATCGAGGAATTGCATAGAAGATGTCTAGACTGAACTCCATCCCAGTGACTCGAATGTCGTACTCTTACGTGACACTTCTTGTAAATGCTTTGCAAATTTAACAGCACAAAATATAAAGCAATACAGGTCTCACTGTAGGTATATCACACTATGAAAAGAAAGAACTTAGTTGGGGGCGAATAGGGAATGTGGCTGACAAAAAACCTTAGATCCTGGTACGTTACCTTTCTTTAGGAGCTGAAGTTCTCTTCTTATGAGGGCTGGTGAGAGGGAGGGCAAGTGAATTAGTTCACAACAAAAGTTACTTTTGGATACTGCCAGCCACATGTTGAAAATAGGCAGTTTAATAGAACCATACAGTTCTAAGGGTGAGCTTCTCTCTCCAAGCCCCTTTATAGCTTCGGAAGTTACATCTTTCTCTTCCTAGATGACGTTGTGATCACTCTGCCTACATGGAAATCCAAGCAGCATGGCTCAGATTTCAAGATGGCAGAACGCACGTGTTCAGCCCGCCAGCTGACCTGCCTCGGGCAACGATTGGCTCTGATCAGGTCAGCAGCTGGAATTAATGGATTTCCGACACCACTTTGGCAAGAAAGAGATTAAAGTGGTTCCCCCCCAACCCAAAAGGCAGTGGTGAGAGGTTTTAGAGGCGAATTTGCCTACAGTGAATCATACTAAATTGATTTTATTGATTACTTAGTCCTTTTCCTTTGAGTTATTGCATGTAAGATGGCGTAGGAGGGAATACTTTAATATATATATATATATATATATATATATATATATATATATATATATATATATATATATATATATATATATATAAAAATATATATATATATATATATATATATATATATATATATATATATATATATATATATATATATATATATATACATACATACATATATCTATCTATCTATCTATCTATCTATCTATCTATCTATCTATCTATCTATCTATCTATATATATATATATATATATATATATATATATATATATATATATATATGTATATATATATTTCCTTTCAGATTTCAATTTTTTATTGGCATGGCGAATTTCTTGTTTCATTTCCTTTCAGATTTTGAGTTTTTTTTAGAGTATGCATATACAGTATATATAATATATTGTATATGTATGTGTGTGTGTGCATTTCCCAGAAATATTATAATATATTAATCAAATCTTTTTCGAAATTTTACACAACATCAGTTTAGTTTCTATAACTGCTTACCATGGGCTTTAGCCAGGATTCCTGCACCAAACGGCAGCATCTCATAATAGGCGTGCTCTTCTGCACTTCTCTGTCTTTCCTGAAGGACAACGCGTCCGCTCGGCAAGGGAGGGAGAGATGGTCCTCGAAATGATAGGGGCGTTGGGAGAGGAGGTGTTGCTGGGGGAGGCCGGGTTGGGTGACCCCAGGGGACCGAAATTTGGACATGATTGCGATGATCTTCTTCATTAATGCATCTATTTACTGTAGCTTCAGTGGTTGAGATCTTCCCCTGAAGAAAAGAAAGAACGACTAGATTTGAATACAACAGGATATTTGGTCATAATTCTTCAACCGACGTTGAGGGGAGTGCCACTGAAAAAGATGGTAAGGCTGATGGCAATGAATGAGTGATATAAGAAACAAACTAGCTGTGTATTGCAGAAAAAAATGTCCACTGAAAGAAAAGATCAAAGATCAGAGTTTCTGGTTTAGAAACTAGATGGATAAATATGGAATGTGTAGTTTACATAAAAAAGAAAACAGAGACGACAGAAGAATGTAAAGAGCAGGTGTTCATAATGTGACGGACTGATCACTGATGATGATATTTCATTGTATTTATAAAGGAAAATGATTATGTAGAGACAGGAGGCACTTGATAGTACAGACCTGCCTAAGGGACGATAACTGATGATAATGTTTCCTAGTATTACCTAAGTGGGAAACTGATGATGTGGAGATTAGAGGTACCTGATATCTTAGATCTGACTGAGACCAGGGAACAGATAATATCTTATAGCATTACATAGTACGGAAGTCGATACGGTGGAGACTGGAGGCCCTCGATATCATAGATCCGATTGAGGAATTGATAACTGCTAACAATGTTTCATTGCATTACATAAGAAGAAAAAATGGTAATGTGAAGATAGAAGGCACTTTACATCACAGACCTGGCTGAAGGCACACAACAGATAATAATAATGTTTCATTGCCTTTCTTAAAAATAGGGTGGAGACGGGGTCACTTGATACTGTAGAAGTACCTGATGGAAGATAACCAATGATAACATTTCATAGTATTAAGTAAGAAGGAAAATAATGAGGTGGAGAATGAAGGCACTTGGTATCGTAGAACAGACTGAGGTAGATGCCTAATAAAACTGTTTCATGGCATTAAATAATTATGAGGTAAATTATTTGGTGGAATAGGAGGCTCTTGATACCTTAGATCCGACTGAGGATAACAGATAACGCTTCATTTTATTATAAATGAGGGAAAATATAAAATGGAGACAGGAAGCACTTCATGTTACAGGTCTGACCGAGGGAAAATAACTGATAATGATATTTCATAGTTTGAGATGTGAGGGAAATTACAGGGTGGAAATAGGGGACACTTGATATTGAAGACCAGATTGAAAGAAGGTAACTAATAATGGTATTTCATCGTGTTATCTACGAGGGGAAACTGATGAGGTGGAGACTCGAGACACTTAATATCGTAGGTTTGACAGAGGACACATAACTGATAATGATTATTCGAAGTACTAAGTAAAGAGGGTAGATGAGAAGGTAGAGACTGGCATTACTTGATACCGTAGACCTAACTGGGCGTAGATAACTGGTTGATATTTCAAGGTATTATAAAATGGAAAATAATCAGGTGAATATTGGCTGACTTGATATCGTAGTCCCGACTGAAGTCAGATAACTGATAATGCCGTTTCACTGTTAGATTAGAAGTAAAAAATGATAAGATAGAGACCGGAGGGTCTTGATATCACAGCTCTTCCTGAGGGAAGATGAGAGATAATGATATTCTTTAGTATCACACACGAGTGACAATGGCAAGGCGGAGGGTGAATTAACTGAGAAGAGACTAGAAATAACTGACATTGGGGGCTTATCTGAAGATTGATCACTGAGGAATATAAGGAGGAATGTTTATTACCTTGAAAGTCCAGTAGAGCCGTAATTGCCATGCTAACTGGACTGCGATGACGACACAGCAAAGACTCAGGACTCCCGAAAGAATCCAGATGGTACCTGAAGGACAAGGGCAAAGTTTGTCTCCTGAGTCTAAAATGCATGTAGGACTTCATTCCCCATGCAGGGTCATAGTTTACAGTGTACCTTATGTAACTAAATGTAGACAGCACTTGAGATTCCCAAAAGTTCCAGAGGTGTTGTTTTCTGACTTATTTTCATATGTTCCTCACCCTCCACGCCCCCCCTTCCCCCCCACTTGCTGAGACTTCTTCGATCTTACCTCGCTTCATTTATAACTCTCATTTAAGACCAGCACCTTCTGGTAATTCTTATGAAAGAATAATGGTACATCTTTACTTTAACGTATGCCGGTATCTATCTGTGGTAGCTGCATTATTCAAGCTGTTACATCTGACCTATGCTGGGTTGTGATCATATAACCAATGCTCCCCATCTTTGCGGTGTGTCATATCCTCTGTACCATGCTTGCCCTGTCTTGGGTCTGAAATGCTGCTCTTGAGCGTACACTAGAAAATACTGTCGCTTATATACCTTTATACAGCTAATTATTGACTCATTTTTTTGCTCTCTGTATTTCTTTCTCAGTATCATTCTACTACATGGAAGCCTGCAGGGAAAGTTCATGGCTGGAGCAGAGCAGATAGCCTGGTCTTTTGCCTGCTGCCTTAGAACTCCCGTAGCCCAGGAACAACATGGATTCTGAGCCTTTTCTAAATACGTCCAGATGGGATTTCGCGTTCGTAGCTTCAAGAGGGTTTGGCTGATGAGAATAAAGCATCACTATATTATAAAAACACTAACCTGATGGATTTGCTGGATGAGATGGAATAATTTCAGCCTCCTTGTCGGGGGTGCTCTTCCACTGAGTGAGAAAATAGAGAGCGTTCCCGCCCTCCGACGCCTGTAAATACCTGGGCTTTCGCTTCACTGTTATCGAGATGAGTTCTTGGTTCTTGTTCATTATCTGAGATTATTCGAAAATTAAAAAGAAAGTTAGTTAAACGAATACGTTGATGTATAAATGAACGGTAAAATAAGGCTAAGGTTACATTTATTGTTTGTTCTAACTTCAGTAATAGAATCACAAAGAAAATAAAAATAAATACTAGGATGTAGCCTATTTAGATATTTTTTTAATTACATCTTTGCATACTACTTGTACGTTATCATCCAAAGCATTATACGAATATTTGGTGTTTTGTTATTTATTATGGCATTTCAGTCAACATCATTTATAGAGGATTCAGCAAAGAGCATGTATCAATAATATCGACTACACCTACTTATCAATAACCTGCAAAAGACGCGGGTAATCTTATGTTACATCTGCAGAAGAAATATATAGATAAATAAATACATAAAATATGACAGGAATGTTTCCCCTTACTCATCTTACCTTAATTTCAGTGGAGTTTTTATTGAAATCCCGGAAGAGCAATACCAGGTGATGCTCAGTGAAAGGTGGAAGTGGTCTGTCCTCTCTCTCCTTCTTGATGGCCACAGCGTCGGCGTCCATCCCGATCCAGAATTCCCATTCGTCTAATTTCATCCTAGGACTGAATTCCTTGGAGGAATACAGTATCAGATTTTCTATGCTGCCGTTCCCGGAATTTATAAACAAAGGCGCCTCTGTCCATTTCCCCCCAGATACCCTCCAGGATACTTCGTGAGATGGACAATATCGCATGAACTGGGAACCGTTTACTTCGACTTTTACTACCTGACAGTCAGTAGAAGAGTCGTTGTGCGACAGCCAAGGGTTGCCTCCTGTACCCTGGAGGGAATAATGGTTCACAAAACCGAGGCTAAATTTTGTCCATCCCTCTTGGAAGCTTGGAACCCTTGAAGAAACGTTTGTCTTCTTTCCATCACGAATGATCTCGAGAAGAACGTTCTCCTCTGTCACGGTGATGATGTCGTAATTCAAGTAGAGGTCTTTGCAGTCAAGACGCGCCTCGAAGAGTTTTCCGAGACTGCCGCTGGATCCTGAATGGGAGATGTGGACGTGGAAGTCAACCGAATCGAATTCAATCTGGTTAACTAATATAGTTCTTTCCACAACACAACCTGAAGGTCAGAAGCAATGAAGATCTAGGTTAATAACTATAAACTCGAAATTTTCATCGATTAGTTTGAATCCCGCGCATTTGGCTTGTAATGACAACTGTATCCTTGAAACAGCAGTGATTCCATACCTGTAACGAATAAGCACAACAAGTAGGTATGATTGATGATAAAAAGAAAAGTGCTGTATCCTTCAGGTCAGTCGACTTCCTTTCATAAACACAGTAGCGTGCCGGGTGGTGGCGGGTTGCACAGGGGCACGTGTCCCCTTATGGTCTGAGTTACTAAATGACAGATCTAGGAAAAACTAAATATATATGTATATACATACATACATACATACATACATATATATATATATATATATATATATATATATATATATATATATATATATATATATATATATATATATATATATATATATATATATATATATATATATAGAGAGAGAGAGAGAGAGAGAGAGAGAGAGAGAGAGAGAGAGAGAGAGAGAGAGAGAGAGAGAGAGAGAGAGAGAGAGAGAGAGAGAGAGAGCAATATCATAGGAAAAAGAGCAAAAGATTAACAGGGTAAACCATCTGTGATTGAAAATCTAAATATTGAATCTGTTGCTTCTTCAGCCAACATTTATATTGAAGATCTTCCAAACCCGATTTCCCTTCGCAGTGAATTAATAATGTGGGAGACAGGGTGGAAAAGCAGCTTGGCCCATGAAAGACCATCCACTGCCATTACTGCTTTTAAGGCATGTACACAACTGCCTGATGTTAAGCAGCTTCTGCAGTTGCTAGCAACTGCACCTGTGACGACCTGTTGTGTGGAGCGTTCATTTTCACTCTAAGGAGAATAAAAACGGACATAAGATCTACAATGAGTGAGGAGTGAGTGGCACTTATGGAGATTCATAATGATGTTACGATAGATGTGACAAAGTGATAGATGAGTTTGCTAGGCATAAGAATCGTCGTCCTCTTCCGATTTAAGTGATGTCTTCATTGTTTCATTTTCAGTATTTTGCATGCTGAAAGTCTAGATTTGCCATTGTCCAGAGACAACAGACAAGAGGAATATAAACAGTCCTCTTGTCTGCTGTGATCAGATACATCATTATTTGCATGATGAGTAAGAGGGCACAATACACAAGAAAAAATAAATAAAATACTGTAGAAGTTTTTTTTATTCTTTGTTCTGCTCAAAAAATGTGTGGGTATTAAGTGCCTGTATACTGAGATAAGAAAGTGATGTGTAATGAGATATCTTTGATTGTAAGGGAAAGCAGCAAAAACTAGCTAGCTGGTACTTCTTGCACTGGCTGCAGTGGAGGGCTTTTGCTACTGAATCATGCCTCTTTTTGTACTGGTTCTGTGCAAGCGCCGGAGATCCGCTTATTATGTGGTTTATGGTCTCGTCTTTCATATTGCACTTCCTGCATATGGGCGAGATGTTATTTCCATCTATTATTTTTTGGACATACCTGGTTCTTAGGGCCTGATCTTGTGCCGCTGTTAGCATTCCTTCTGTTTCTTTCTTGAGCTCTCCCTTCTGTAGCCATTGCCATGTTTCATCGCTGGCCAGTGCTTTAGCCTGTCTCATGTACTGTCCGTGCATTGATTTGTTGTGCCAGTCCTCTGTTCTAAAATTAAGTATACCTTAGTTTAACCAGACCACTGAGCTGATTAACAGCTCTTCTAGGGCTGGCCCGAAGGATTAGACTCATTTTACGTGGCTAAGAACCAATTGGTTATCTAGCAACGGGACCTACAGCTTACTGTGGAATCCGAACCACATTATACCGAGCAATGAATTTCTGTCACCAAAAATAAATTCCTCTAATTCTTCATTGGCCGTCCGGAGACTCGAACTCAGGCCTAGCAGAGTGCTAGCCGAGAACTCTACCGACTCCTCCAACGAGGAACTGTGTCCTCTGTTCTGTTTTTCATTATTATTATATATTATTATTATTATTATTATTATTATTATTATTATTCTACCAGACGAAGCACTTAATACTGGTTCTTGGATATGTAAAAAATATACATTTCATGTGCATCAAAATGCCTCTAAAATTGGTAAAAACAAAAATTTTCCTGAACCCCCCGCTGTAGGGGCTCGCTGTACTCGCCTGGTTCATCTTCTACAAAAGTGCTCTCCCACCACCTTTACTAAATTCCTTGCATAAACACATATTACTCTTAGGGTAACAATGTCGATAAACCATTTAATACACTTTGAGTCATGAATTGTTTCCAGGAAGTATCATACTTTATGAAAGTATGACCCAAATATTCACAAAAACAAGCGTAAAGTTAAAATTAGCAGATGTTTGCTTCTTTTTCGTAGGTATAAAAATGATGCTCATAGCCATATGCATGTATGTATATTAGTGCAGTATATACACACCACCATTTATAATGATTTATTAATACTCACGTGTAACAACGGGCGTGTACACATACACACACGCAAACACACACCTATATATATATATATATATATATATATATATATATATATATATATATATATATGTATGTATGTATGTGTGTGTGTGTGTGTGATATATATATATATATATATATATATATATATATATATATATATGTCTTTTATATATATATATATATGTGATACTACATTGTAATATGAATATAAGAAGGCCCATAAAACACTATTTAAACGTTTGAAACCATATATTTCGGGCACTTGCTTCTGTGCCCCTGTTCACTGGTAGAACAGGGGCACAGAAGCAAGTGCCTGAAATATATGGTTTCAACGTTTAAATAGTGTTTTATGGGCCTTCTTATATTCATATATATATATGTTATATATATATATATAAATATATATATATATATATATATATATATATATATATATATATATATATATATATATATATATATATATATATATATATATATATATATATATATATATATATATATATATATATATAT
>NC_089747.1:36040042-36205042 GCF_040412425.1 Macrobrachium rosenbergii
GATGTGATTGAAACAATACTCTACTTTGTCCAATTAGAGTGCTGTGTTACTACCTCAAGAGAGCTCGGCTTCTCAGGCCTGAGTGTCGACGCCTCTTTGTAGTTCCAACTTTGCCAAGGAAGAGGTGTCCAAGAGCACAGCCTCTTTTGGGCTTTGTGAAACAGCAATGGGCTACTTTTTGTCTGACGAGATTCAGTCCAGGTGAGAGATCACAAAGTTAGGGACATCACCCCATCCTTTGCATTCCAGAAGAACCTGTAATACGGGCAGGTATGTGGTTGCACCAGTCCACATTTACCTTGTGATATCTTTGGGATGTTGCCCACAAATCCCTGGACACATTTTTTCCGTGGATCTTGAGGTGGCTGGTCAACGAGTTGAGTGGCTCATCTGGCTTCCCTAGGGGACAAATGCGTCTCGTCTAAGGTGTTTGGTAAGCGAGAGAGAATGTGTGTGAGTGACAGGTCTCCTCCTTTTTGTCTTTTACTCATCTTTCTCTTAGCACAGAGAGGCAGGTAGTAAGCTGTCATGGAGGCATCTTGTCGTAGATGGATTGGATGCATATCCCCTCTTTAGACAAGGGGAAAGATTCATGGCTTTACCTATTCGCAGATTTTTCTGTGGAACTTATCTCCAAATTATTCGTGGGATTTTCTGCATAACGTATATAAATTATTTGTGAAAAATTTTGTAATTAGCAGACTCTTTCGTCGGGAAATATTCACTAATTAGCGTATTTTGATGTTATTTTTGTGATTGAATACATTTTTTAATAATAAAAAAATTATTTACTAATTTTCAAATATTATTAAGATTAACAATAATAATAATAATAATAATAATACTGTGAAATTAAATAATACGTAACTCAAAGAGAGAGAGAAACTGGTTTTTTCCCTCCATTCAGGACGGACCTAACCTCATTAAAAGCGAAGATAGATGCTGAGAATTGATACTGTTGAAATATTGAAATTATATTAAAGTACTATTGAAATTATAATAAAATGTTATATAAGTGTTTCAGGATGATAGTATAAGCATTTTTAGAGGGTACATTTTATGATAAAATAATGATTTATGGTACGTACTAATTTTCAAATATTAAATAAAATAATAATTCTCTCTCTCTCTCTCTCTCTCTCTCTCTCTCATCTAGATGAGAGAATTTTTCCGACATGTCATATGTGCGTATGTTACTTTTGTATGATAAATAAATGGTTTACCTATTAAGTACTAATTTTCAAATATTAAGATTAAATAATAATAATAATATAAAATTTTCCATACATTTGTGTAGTAAATTTTTTAACATTTTAAACAAACAAACAGTGATTCCCAGTCCTTTTATGCCGACTTGAGAAGGAGGGGGAGGGTAAATGTCAATATACTTGACAGTTTGACATATTGGCTGGAGGGGAAAGGGAGTGTTGCCCTCAGAAGCTCAAAGATTTCAATCTTTTGATATCGAAAGCATTATTCTCCTCTCTCTCTCTCTCTCTCTCTCTCTCTCAGGAAAAGATACGGTTTGTGTGTGTGTTCATATTGTTTTAAAAATTTGTAGTAAAGGTATTACATCTTTGGTCGACAAAAAACAAACATACAAATTTTGTTGTTGCCAGAGAGATTAAAGAGATAAACCCTCTCTCTCTCTCTCTCTCTCTCTCTCTCTCTCTCTCTCTCTCTCTCTCTCTCTCTCTCTCTCCTTGCCTTGAATATAAGTCAAGTGGTAACTCTCTTTCTCTCTGCTTTGGCTGGAAGGCTTAGAAGTACATATGTATATATTTTTAAGGGTACTAATGTTTAAGATGACTTTGAAATTATATTAATAATATAATTTCAAAGATTAATACAGTAATAAGATAACAGTTTAAGGTATATTTGATGTAGGATGATACTTTAAGTATACATTTGGTATTTAAACTTTCAAAATAGGAAGTTATAAGTGTTTATAGAGGGGGGGGGCAAGTATTTGCGGATTTTAACTATTCGCGAGGGAATCTGAAATGCATCCCCTGAGAATACGGGGTTTTTACTGTACATGTGAACATAATATAAGCTAGCTCTCTCTCTCTCTCTCTCTCTCTCTCTCTCTCTCTCTCTCTCTCTCTCTCTCTCTCTCTCTCTCTCTCTCTCTCTCAATAAGTCATGAATAATTTCACTTTTGATAATTATTGCAAGGCAACCCTCATATCTCTCTCTCTCTCTCTCTCTCTCTCTCTCTCTCTCTCTCTCTCTCTCTCTCTCTCTCTCTCTCTCTCTCTCTCTCTCTGCACTTTATGTACCCTTTAATGAAATATGAATTACTGTACAGTATCATTAAAAATATGAAACAAGCTCCAGGAAGTTCGCAAAGCCGTCATACATATGTATGTCTTAGTTTTTTTTTTTTGACGACATGCTATTGGCTGGAGGAGTTGGAAGTAGACAATCACAGAGCTTGTAGCAAACCCCTGCCTCTCTCTCTCTCTCTCTCTCTCTCTCTCTCTCTCTCTCTCTCTCTCTCTCTCTCTCTCTCAACATGCTATTGGCTGGGACGGTTGGAAATAGCCAATCACAAAGCTTGTAGCTCAGATGCTTTGTGTATGGGATTCAGAAGAAGGGTGAGTTGTATTACTCTCTCTCTCTCTCTCTCTCTCTCTCTCTCTCTCTCTCTCTCTCTCTCTCTCTCTCTCTCTCTGAGATAAGAGAGAGAGAGATTTTGTATGCATATGTAACATGTATGTTTATTTGTTTTGTATAATTGTATAGATAAATGTGATGTTACTTTGTCATTCATTATTTCAAATTTTCCATGCTATAATTAGAACTTTTTACATTGAATAACTAGGAAAATGTAGTAAAATTTAGTAAATTAGGTAATATTTCAGCATATTTCTGTGGAATTCCCAATCTTTTTCTTGTAGATAAGCGGGAGGGGTGTAGCCGTAACTGTCAATCATTTTGACATATTGACATGAAGGGTCTGGGCAAATAGTCTCTCTCTCTCTCTCTCTCTCTCTCTCTCTCTCTCTCTCTCTCTCTCTCTCTCTAAGACAGAAAATGGCTGTGCCTGAATATAGGGGTAACTTGATTAGTTTTCATACGTAGCTGTAAGCCATATACTGTAGTTTTATGGGCAGTGTTGTAAGATGACTTTAAAATGGTATTAAAGTGTTTTAGGGCGTTAGTTTAAGGTTTTGTTGTCTGAACTATAAAAATAGGCAGTTATAAGTGTTTTAGCGGGCGTATTTGGTGTTTGAATTATTAAAATAGGCAGTTATCAGGATTTTTAGTGGGGGTTGTCAAGTATTCGCGGATTTTAGCTGTTTCGATGGTGGTCGTGGTCCCTATTCCTTGTGAATACCGGGCCAAAAGACAAAGTGGAATGCAGACCAACGAACGGGCAGGGCTTCCTCCTACCTTCGGTAGTTAACGACCTTGTCTGAAAGTTAAATGGCCATTTCAGCCTATGTTCACAAGCTAACTCCTATGTAAAGACATTCAGTTTGTATTTTAGGAAAATTACAAAGAAAAAATTTTGCTCTTTTTCCTAACATGCAAACCCCTGCTTTCAGATAAGTAAATTTACCCTTCTTGTACTGCCCCACATATGCACTTTTGTCCTTTCACTCCTGCTAGGAGTCAGAATGTAGCTGCTTATAGGCTGACTCGCACAATGGATGAGGGTAGGTCAATCCAGATCACATGTGACCCAGGTATAGCATTAAAACTTTGTTCTCAAGAGACTATTCAATAACAGCTGAAGTGCAGCCAGCGTAAACATTCCACATGTGGAAGCGTAGGTTTATGTTAGAAAAAATATAAATTTCTCTTTTAATTTGTTGTGTTTATAGTATGAGTTTGATAACATTTTTATTTGAAATTTCTAAATTTTGTATAATATTCATTTGCAGTAATGTCTGTTTTACAACTGACACTAGATTAAAAGTAACACTGGATTTATTTTTCATTTGTATACAGTATTGTGTATTTTTTGTACTAGACCCAGCCAATGACGCTTTGCCGTACGAAGCCACAATTGACATCAATGAGTTGATCCAGGTCAGTGAAGTGATGGAATCCAACAAAATAGGGCCAAATGGAGCACTTGTATTTTGCATGGAGTTTCTTGAAAAAAACTTAGAATGGCTTATATCAAAACTTAAAGCTCTTCCAGGCCACTACTTCATATTTGATTTTCCCGGCCAGGTATAGTGAAATGTAATTATTGTAAATGTAAGCACAAACTGTTACATATTACTGTTTTTGGTCAACCTGCATGTGTAAAAAGAATTCATAGAACAGAGGTACTATAGTTTGTTCTTATTAGTAGGTGTATTTTGTTTCTTATTGATTAATTTGTTGAAATTTTTAGTGAGTTCAAAGATCTAAACATTGGAAGTGCCATATGTATTCATTGAGTTTTTTATATAAAATATAACTACTTGATGTAACCACTTAGGTTTATTTTTTTGTGAGTGCTCTAATGTCCAGTTATGAAATATAAAGCATCCAGAGAATTTTTTGTCTTGATGAATTTAATTTCCAAGATGGGTATATGCATCACTTCAGGCTGAATTGTATTCCCATCACACAATGGTTCGGAACATATTATCAAGTTTGGAGAAGTCTGACATTAGACTGTGTGCAGCTTACCTTGTTGATTCCCACTACGCCAGTGATCCAGGTAGGTGAGCTTTTGCTGTAAAGGCTATAGGATAATTATTCTTCAAGAATAGTAGCTGAATGAGAGTATCTGTTTTGAACATCTAATTGAAGTACAGTACTTTGATTTTCTTTTGATATTTGAAAAGAGATTTAAAGTATTTAACTGATGAGTGCTTGGTTTTCAAATTTAAAGATAGCCTAATTTGTAAACTATCATTGCAATGCAGAGGAGTTTGGTTAATTTTTTATACGATAATCCCTAATTGCTTTCTCTCCTACTAAAAGGAAGTGCATTAGTACTATAGTTTTCAATGTATGATAAAATAAAAGTATGGATTGTATAGAATATGAACTCATATGACATAATTGCTTTCGGTTTCTTTACAAATACAAACCCTCGTTCTTTACATGGGGATTTAGCATGTGAACATAAGCTAGAGTGGCCATTTAACTTTCAGACAAGGTTGTTAGCCACCAATGGTAGAGGGAAGCCCAGCCCACTTGTTGGTCTACCACCATCAAGTGAAGATGCCTGGTGTTATCTGTCCAACTGCCATTTGCTGTTATGCTTTTATCCTGTTTGCTTGCTTGTTATATTGTGTTGATAATAAAGTATGCAAACCCCTAATTTACAACTGCCTTCTACTGAGAGGAAACAGATAACCCTTAGGCGCTGCCCAGGGAAAGACAAACCTTGTACAGTAATTGGTTTCTCTCTTTTCTTGAGGTTGGTTCTCCCACCTTGTTTGTCATGTTGTAGGCATGGCGGTAATCAATCAAGTCATTTGGAGTGTTGGGTCTGGCCTTTTGAACAGTGGGCGAAGTTTGCCCTGAAAAAGAAGAGAGAGGTGATGTAGATCCCGAGGGACTTTGGGAGTTATGGCCCTCCCTAGGCCTCTCGAGAGAGCCAAGTGTGTCTGGTCTTACTCACCACTTGAAGACTGTTCAGGGCCTTCCTGTTACTGCTGCTTCTGTATCCATGATGACTTCTACGTTTACGGTGTCCACCAGGCTTGAGGGCAACCACTATAGCTGTAGTATCACCGCACATTCCTTCAGTAATGTGCCCCCAGGTGTTGCCGTCAACTTCATTGCTTGTTGATGTCCTCCTCCACACACTCCTGTCTAAAGCTGCTCTCAGCAAGAAGAATAAGTTAAAGAAGAGGAGAAATAATCGTTGTTGTCTTTGTATTCATCGTGGAGTGCTGTCACCTCCTCCACTTCTTCCAAAGCTAGCAAGTGAAGGAAGAAGAAAGCTGCCTCGCCCCTCCCACAGGAAGTCTCATAGAGCTTCCAGTGGACAGCCCTCTCCTGCAGGGAGGCTACTGGGTCTCCCGCTGTTGGTACCTTGAGTTCTGCTGCTCCTACTGCTGAGCACATGGGGGCTGCTCCCGCTGCTGAGCGCACAGGAGCAACCACTACCTGGGGTTCTCCTGAACCCTGGTGCACTGGTACTGGTCCTGGTAGTTTGCCTACCCAGGCTGGTAAGGGTCCTCGGTCTACTGACCTGGTCCCAGCTGCCAGCATGGATCACTGAGAGAAGGTGAGCAGAGAGCATGCAAGTGCTTTCTCACCCCTCTCCCACTCTTCAAAGAGAGCAGCCCAGGGATGCCGGGATGGTGGCCCGGCTTGTCCTGCTCGGTCACTTGGGCAAGATAAGATGAGGTCCCCCACCCAGTCTCTCTTTACCTGTGGAAGCTCCGGCTTCTAAGAAGACTGGAGCACACTTGCGGGACAGCCTCCACTCATGTTCGCGTGAGCAGAACCACTCTCCTTGACCCGTGCAGTTGTCATCACCTTGGGTTAACGACTGCCCACGTCCTCGCTTACCTGTTGGGACTTCGGTCTCTGGCAGGCTGGGCAAGGGTGCTTGTGATCCCTTTTCTGTTCCCTCCACCTCCTCGGGGTTCTCCGGGAGCCAGATGAGTTTAGGACTCTGGGCCAGGACTGCTCTCTATCCCATCACAACCCATTCACGGAAGTGTACATTCCGGGCTTGGTCCTCAGATTGGACAAGCCGTAAGCTCGAGTGGCTGAGGGATCACCAGGGGTTCTGGTTTGCGCCCCTCTCCTGCAGAGGGAGTGACTCAGGAGGATCGGGACCTGGGAGGACCTGAGTTATAGAGGCACTTTGTGGAGATTGTTAGTCTGATATGGCTGTACTGTATAATGAATTTGAGGAAGAAAACTTGGCTTTTCCTGTGAACTGTTTGTCAGTCATCGAGTCCTCTTGGGGACACTGGAAGGAACCCAGGGCTTGCCTTGGTCGAAACTTGCTGAAGGGGTCTTGGACCAGGGAAATTCTCTAGATTCTGGGGAGGAGAATTCACTTTGGTCTAGCCGCTTATGCAAGACACTTCCTCTGCCTCTAGCTCGCCAGAGGAAATACTGCATTCCCCCAGAGGGCCCACTGCCGACCAAACAGGTTGATTCGGACCTTACTCATCTGTGCCCTGGTCTGTTGTGAGAGCGTCTTGATGCGGAGGGAGTCTCTCGCAAACATAGGCAGTAGCACTGGAATTGACTGCCATGGCAGTGTTCCAGATGGTGTCTTGGATTGATCTATGGTCACTGTCAGTGGCCAAGATCGAATCCTCTTCTTTGGGTTCCCGTATGCCTGAGGAAGACACTTTTCGGAGACTTATGTTGCCTGTAGGTAGGGCCATCACCTACCTAGCCCACCAGACAGCAAACCTTGTTCTAAAGAGGCGATGTGGTGGCGTTTAGAAGTTGGTTATGTGTGCTAAGATTTGCTTTGGTTCTCATGTTGTTTGTTTGATAGCTGTTTTCTTCCATTGTGTTTTTTGTGTATGTTTTGTTTATGAATATGTTGTTTGTCTGAGTATTAGCCTTTGTTTTATCTTTTTTTTTTTACTTGCAGTTGGCTTAAGTGTGTTAGGGTAGAGTGAGGAGCTCCCCTTCACCTAAACTGTGTGAGCTGCAGCTGTAATGGGATACAGAGAGCAAGAAATCAAAGAAGCACAAATGTAAGAACAGAGATTTTTCTTCAGAGGACAGGGGATTAGAATATTATGAAAAGGATGATGAAATGATAGGGAAAAAATCACTTTGAAGAAAGAGGCAATTAGAAGAGCAGTTGCAAATAGAGGAAGAGATGAGGCAGAAGAGTGAAAAAATAGGGAGAGAAAGCAAAGCTGCCAGATTGCAGAAAAAAAAAACACTTGGTCAGGCTGCCCTTCTCCCCTGTTCCTCCATACACAATGCTAAATCCTAAAAAGTGCTGATCTCGATATGCAGCAAAGAAAGTTCGACAGCATTTGGAACAAAAAACTAGTTGTTGATCTCTCCAGTAGGAAGGATAGCGACGTAATAATACTGGATGATTTGAGCAAGCTAACTGTCAATCTGAAGAAGTTGTCTCAGAGACCATAGTTGGGGGAACACTATAGTATTAAGACTGATAAACTAAGTCAAGGTTCTATTGAAAGTTGGGAGAAAACTGTAGTACAACTAGTCACCGCTTACTAATGGCATTGGTTAACGGCATTTCGGTGTTAAGACACTTGGCTAGCGACATCATTAACCAGATTTTCAATGCCATTAAACAATTTTCACTGCTGGTAAGTGGTTTATCAGTATCGGTAAGTGGTTTATTGGTGTCAGTAAAGAGTTTATTGGCAGTGATAACCAGTTATCGGTACCAATAACTGGTTTATAGCGATTTTCGGTTATTGGCGATTTTCAGTTGGCAGCGCTCGGCCATGAATGGAACCCCTGCCGTTAACCGGGAACTGCCTGCATTAAGTTGGATAATTTAGGTTAAGGTTCTTTCAATAGCTGGGGGAAAAATATTAAGAGTGATAGAATAGGTTAAGGTTCTTTTGATAGTTGGGGGAACACTATAGTATTAACCCTTAAACGCCGACTGGACGTACCGTACGTCGACTAAAATTGTCTGTTGGGTGCCGAGTGAACGTACGATACGTTCACTACAAAATGTTTTTTTTAAATATTCACGGAAAAATAATTATAGGCCTAGTTTGCGAAAGATTTTAAATCATGCGCCTTGAGGGCTGCTGGGAGTTCATGGTTCTGGAGAGGGAGGCTTCAACCTTCCAGACTCGCCACTGGTAGCTAACACAACCCTCCCCGAACCCCCCCCAAGAGGCGGCATGAGCCCCAAACCACGCCCCCTGGGCGGAGCTATCGGAGACGAGCGGGTTGACTCGGCAATAGTGGTCACATTTCTGAAGTTGACTTCGGCAGAGAAGGTTCTCCTCTTATCCCTCCCGCTGCTTACAACTTCGGTTTGCCGGTTCTCATTCCACTCCCAAATTATGGAGAGGCAAACTCTTACTTCCGTGGAGGTTCATCGGCTTAGCGAAGATTCCAAGGAGGAGGATGTAGGCAACAACAAAAAACGTCCACTATCGACGACAGGAAGTGATATACCTTCTAATTCTGACATTGTTAATATGTTACTCCAACAGAATCAAACTCTCGTGAAAATTATTCAGAAAGGGTAAGGTTTTAAATTTTGTTTACAACGAAAACGTCATATGGAAAGCAGCAGAATGGGACTCGTGACGTCATCAATGCAAATGGCGGCCCACATACGTAAGTTGTTATTTTGAAAGGTTCGAGCAGCCATTTCCGAACATAGCGTAAGTAGCCTAAGCAATGCATGATTACAACTTTAAATTATAGGAGGAAACCAATTAAATGCTCTAGGGATAAAGAAACTTATTACTAGGTATACAAAACTAAGGGCTTGCCTGACACTCAAAACCCGCAGCTTAATAGTAACTAGTAGTAGGCTAGACCACAGGTAAGTTAGGCCGTTTGGGTTCACAATTCCCACTTTCAACCTGTCGACATTAGCTTAGGCACTGGGGGGCGATCTGCAAAGGACTACATATGAGGCAGGTCTAGATTATGTCAATAATAACAGAACTAAACCTAACATATTCACTTAAATAAGGTCCTGAATTAACCTAAGAGGGCTATTTGAGTCGTGAACCCCATTGCTTGCCTTCAGCCTTCTAGGTCCGCTGCTGTCCATATTCATTAGACCTGTTGAACAAAAATTGAAATTAAATTATGGAAAATAAATCACTGATACAATAACACATTCATCTCGGCAGAAGTGGTTCACCTGCTAAGAAGAATGAGGGCCCCCCACCTACTAAGCGCTCGAGACGATCACCTGAGTTACCTGAAAGTGCAAATTTAAACCTCTTTTCCTTTTATAATAACGAAGATGAAAATGATTACGAGGATTTCAACCTTCTTACCTTCCATAAACCCATTCCTTCA
Organism: Macrobrachium rosenbergii; assembly: GCF_040412425.1. NCBI lineage: Eukaryota > Metazoa > Arthropoda > Malacostraca > Decapoda > Palaemonidae > Macrobrachium > Macrobrachium rosenbergii. Next base: position 36,049,967 of record NC_089747.1, read on the forward strand.
TATATTTCCACCAATTTCAAAGCTGAACCATCTTTTCACAGAGAAGGGAAAATTCTTTTGAACAACTTATTATTAGCTTTAACTTTCAGTGAAGGCCATAGTGATAATCTTGGATAAATTCTTTGTTAGTGGTCAAAATAAGGAGTTCTCAGACTTTTTTAAATTGATCAATACTCCAAAGTTGAATTTCTGGCCTGAAGGTAAGATATTTGATGATAGCCACAAGAGGAAATTTTTCTATGACATAGAAAATATTAAGATGAGTATTTCCGCCTTTCAAGGGCATGCAGCACTGGCACACATAGTATATCCCTCTAAAGTAAATGACATTGAGTTCCTGTCCAAGATTATTATTGGTCCTCTGAGAAGGAACATAGACTTAGTAAAAAATTTGATAAGGAATTTTAGAAGTAGAGCACTTCCTAGATACCTCAAGGAAGAGATGAGAGATCTCATAATCAAAGCAGACATTAGAGAAATTTGGAATATAACTGAAGACCAAAAAACTGCCATTGCTGCCTGCTTTTTGTAAGGGTCCCCCTCCTCAGAGGAGGGCAGCAAACTTCAGGGTAGGAGATTCAACTTTGGTGGCAGATTTCAGGGAAGAAGGTACAATTTCCCCAAAGGAGGGAGGTCCCAAAATAACTTTAGCTTTGGATTCAAGTCTCGGCCACTTAGAAGAGGTAATAGGCGAGGTGAGTTCAGGGGGGGGAGATTCCAAAATGGACAAGCGAATAATTCAGGAGCCAAAGAAAAGAAAGACAAATAAATTTTTCTCCATCCAAGAAATTGAGCCATGCTCAGCATCAGTTTTAATGCACCAGTGCACAATAAAAGCAACTCGGCACCAGACCAAGATGTTTACTCAGCTCCAGACCATGAGTTTTACTCAGCACCAGACCATGAGTTTTACTCCGCACCAGTTGATAACGAGTTTCACTCCGCACCAGTTGTTAATGAGCTTTGCTCAGCACCAGATAATAACGAGCTTTGCTCAGCACCAGACCACCATGACATTGGGCCAAATGCTTTAAAAAGGATGGAAGACAAGAGACCTTGCCGCCTGGGCCCTCAAACTCAATGTATAACTCCTCCCAGACCCCCAGAAAAACAGGATAGGTAAGTCACTACAAATGAATATTAATAGTTGGAGAAAGCTTCCTAATGCCACTTTTGCTTGTAAAATTATCAGTGAAGGGGTGAGAATTCCATTTAATAATAAACTAAAAGCCCAGAGATCATTAAAAAGGGTAGGTAAAAATAGATTTTATTCAGCTAACAAGCGGCAAATTTTGGAAACAGAATGTGATAGACTGTTAAAACTAGGAGTCATAGAGCAGATCCCCAGAACTTCCTTTTACTACTCCAATTACATATTCTATAAATTAAAACCAGACGGAACAGTATGACTAATCTTTGACATGAAGGTGCTTAACACCATGATAAGAAAACCTTCCTTTACCATGCTCAAGGCTAATACAATATTTCCCTATCTACATCTAAACTCTTGGGCCTGCAAACTAGACCTAAAAGATGCTTATTGGCACATTCCATTACATACAAGTAGCCAGAAATTTCTAACCTTTAAACTAGGTAAAAGGAAGTTCAAATGGACTGTGGTACCCTTCGGACTAAAGACAGCGCCTTATATTTTTTCAAAGATTTTGTACACGGTGATCAAGTACATTAGAACTACACATAACATCCTAATATTCAACTATCTTGATGACATTCTTATATTAGCAAAAGATTATCTCACATGTAAAAATCACATTCAGCTAGTCATTAGGATCTATCAGACTTAGGATGGAATATCTCTTTTTAGAAATCCACAATTGAACCAACTCAAAGAATTGAATTTTTAGGGTGCATTACAATCTGGTTAAGAAAACCATGAAACCCATTCAGAAAAACATAGAGAAGTGTATCAAATTGGCCAAAGCTTTCTCCAACTCTGTTAAATCTGACCTTCATTCATATCAGATGTTAATTGGAGCATTAAATTTCAGTGCTTCCTATACAAGCTGGGAAGGTTCCATCTTAAATATCTCCACAGATACCACAGTTATTTTAATTCAGGATACAAAATCATTCCACACTCCTTCAAAAATACCTAAAGCCCTGGGAACAGAGACAACTGTACAGAGAGATTAACATTCCAAAAACAGAAATAGATGCAGAACTTTCACAGATGCTTCCAACCAGGGTTGGGGAGGAGCATTAGTAATAGCAGGTAAAATATACTCAATAAATGGAACTTGGACACATGAAGAATCCTCCCTTCATATTAATGTAAAGAGTTATTAGCTTGCTTTTATTCTATGGAACACTTCAGTACAAGGTTATACAATAAAGTAGTTTTAATACATGTTGATTCAAAGGTTACTAATAGTTGGCTAAGGAAGCAGGGTAGTATCAGAAACAAGTTAGCTCATGAACTCTTAAGGAAAATACTAGGCATTATAAAGGTTTACAACATACAGATAAATTCCATATGGATCAGGGGAGTAAGTAACACCATTGCAGACTCACTTTCCAGAGACCTGGGATCCATTCACACAGAAACTTGCCTCAGTGACAGTTTATTCACCTTAATATGTTCAGACTTCAATTTCACCCCCGGGAAATAGATCTGTTTTCAAATGGCTTCAACACAAAGTGCAAAAAGTTTTGTTCATCTCTTCCCAATCAAGAAGCCATCAGCAATAATGCACTTGCGATTAGCTGGAAGGGATCAACACCTCTCTCGCCTTTCCTCCAGGATTCTTACTACACAAAGTAGCCTTTAAAATCTATAAGGAATGCAATAATAACATGTTTTTATGTACCATATCGCAGGGGACAGAACCATGGATCCCATTAGTGAGGTCAGTCTCGAAGCAGCACAAACGATATACTGTGAAGATCGAAGACTACCAGATAGTTCTCAGGGATTGTATCTCACCCTCAGCAAAGCTCCAATCAACTTTGATCGCCTTCAAAATTTAAAGGACCAGCTCCCAAATGTCTTTCCTCCTGAGGTTTGCTCCAAAATTACTATCAGCTTGAGGGACAGCTCCATGCACAAGTATGAAAACCTATATAATATTTTTAAAAGCTTCATTCAAGGGACAACAAATTTCCCCTGTTAGCAATTATTCTATTTTTCAATCACCTTATAGACAAGGGACTGTCTTACAACACCCTGAAGAGCTACAGAGCAGCTTTAGGTCCTATCTTGTCAGGATATTTCCCAGGTTACTGCCTTGCAGAAGACAAATATGTCAAAGCAATGATATCGGGGGTTAATAGAAGGAAGCCTAGCAACACTCACCAGTTCCCTGGCTGGGACCTAGACAAAGTAATCTCCTTCCTCAACACTACAAGGGATGACTCTATCCTACTACTGACACAGAAAACCTTATTTTTAGTAGCCTTAGCTTGCCCTCTAAGAGCAAATCAATTTAACAATCTCTGCATTTCCAGGAGCACCTTCACCCCAGAACACATTGTCTTATGGAACCACCCTTCCTTCATGGCCAAAAACCAAAAGAACAACTATACGCCAATAGAGATCAGCTTTAGGAAGCTTCCTAACAGACCAAAAATATGTCCAGTCAGACAATTGAACTTTTATCTGGTATACACAAACAAAGTCTGTATGGAAAGAAACATAGACAGAAAAGACCACATATGGCTAGATGAACACTTCAAGATCATGACTTTACAAAAGATGAGACAACTTTTTAGGGAGTGCATTTTCAGAGCCGACCCAAATGCAACGAAACAGTCTACTAATTTCCACTCAATAAGGGGTCAAGCTTCATCAAGACTGCTATATCAGGGTATATCTATGCAAGAAATTATGTCCAGAATGAATTGGAGAAGAGACTCAGTCTTCAGCTCGTACTATGCTCTCCTCAGCTTGCAGGGGCTTTTGATGCAGTAGTCGCTGGACTTCATCTTCAAGCCCCCTGAAGCATCTGTCTAGCTACCAGTGGCGAGTCCGGAAGGTTGAAGCCTCCCTCTCCAGAACGGTAAGTTTACTTGTGAACGGAGGTTCTGGAGTGGGAGGCGAGACCTTCCGACTCAAAGTCTGGGTCACCCTCCAACCCTACCCCGTGAGCCGAGGAGACCACGTACCAGGAGGTTATATATACAAGAATATATACATACAATCACTACTCTTCCACAGAAAACAAACTAACTGCAGAATTTTCAATGTATATATCAACCGAAACAGCACAAGAAGATTGACCTTACTAGTAAAAAGACCTTTTTGATCAACAAATTTGCACCTTCACAGTAATTCCTTCATATCTTGAACAGCCTAAGGTAAGCTCAACCACTTCTGCATTATTTTTGTTCTATTACAACTTCAAAAATGTGACCACTATTGCCGAGTCAACCCGCTCGTCTCCGATAGCTCCGCCCAGGGGGCGTGGTTTGGGGCTCATGCTGCCTCTTGGGGGGGGTTCGGGGAGGGTTGTGTTAGCTACCAGTGGCGAGTCCGGAAGGTCTCGCCTCCCACTCCAGAACCTCCGTTCGCAAGTAAACTTACCGATCACACTGTTGTTTTGTTTAGAAGAGTAACCTAGCCGCGCATGCGCCAATTTCTTCCTTCTCGCACTACAAAGCATCAGCGTCACATTGTCGGAGAGCAATTTCTTGACGCATTCGTGTTTTGCAGAACTTTTGCGAGTGTTAGCGTATTTGCGACGCAACAGGATGTTTGCAGAGATGTCCCAACATTGTCAGGACCGTGAAAGGCGCGTATTGCCTGTCGGTAGTGAGTGTGTAAGGCGAGTTTTAGATTGGGGTGCTGGAGAGGGACCAAGCACCCAAGGTGACCCAACTTTTCGACGCTGTGTTGTGCGGCCACGTGTGACCGAAGGGGACCAAGGACCACATCCCGTGCCTTTTACGACCCCTAGGAAGCATCGGGGTGTCCTGAGGGGCATCCGTAAGTATTTGGGAAGCCTCCAACAAAAGGACATTGACGAGTACTTGTTGGAGCTCGATCGAGAGCAGGTGGAAAGTCCTCATTTTGATGGCAGTTGGTCATCTAGTGATGAGGACATCACGCCCGTTGTCAGTGATGACGAGTATTTGCCCCCAATGTCCGTACGGGAGCCACAGCAGGAAAGTGAACTGGAGTTTAGTGGTTTTAATGCTTATGAGGGAGAGTCTGAGGAGGAGGAGGAGGCACTGATTGTGGCTGGTGGGGACGAGACAGAAAGTGATGGTGAAAGTGAGGGAGATGGGCCAGTGGGGAGGGTGGGAGTGCGAAGTTGAGCCCACGCATGTGCGCTTGCGCGCGCATGGGCCCGTAGAAGGTCGCAACATCGCGGCAGCTTAGGTGAAGGCCGTTCGTCCGAAAGTGATGAAGGGTGGTTGGAGGACCCCACCCCACCTAACATGCACCCATTCACGGCAGGACCTGGACTGACCGTCCCTGAGCCTCTCACTGCACTGGGGTTCATTCAGCTCTTCCTGACGCGGGAATTGCTGTAATACCTCATTGCAGAGACGGCGGATTACGCTCGGTACTGCCGTGAGGAACTGCAGACGACGTTGTTGTATCACTGTTGGGGCTGCAACCTCACGAACATAGCGCATTTTTTGGGACTCCACATTTTTTTTGGAATGATACCTGCTGCTGACATCAGGCAATATTGGAGGCAGAATTTTTTTTTAAGTACGCCCAATGTGCCCGTTATTATGCCCCGTGATAGTTTCCTGGTATTGGACAGGTATTTCAACGCCTTCAACCGAAGGGCCATACCCCGGAATAACCCCGACCGCCTCATCTTAGTCCGCCCAATGTTGGACTACATTCGTGAACGGTGCCAGTTTCTCGTGGTTCCTTCCAAGAACCTTTCCTTGGATGAGGGGATGATGCCACACAAGGGGCGTCTAAGTATAAAAGTGTACAACCCCAAGAAGCCAAAGAAATATGGTGTGAAGTTATTTTTTTGTTACGGAATCCAACACTGGATGCGTCGTGGACTTCTCTGTGTATTCCGGGGTCTTCTCCACGCTGCATGACACTGTCTTCCATCTTGTGGATCGTTTCCGTAACCAGGGATACCACCTGTTTATTGATAATTATTATAACTCGGTATCCCTGGCCCAGGAACTGTATGAAGCAGGTGTGCACGTCAGTGGTACCCTTCGGTTGGTGCGTGGGGCCCCGAATGTCCTCGAGGTTCGCCAGCCAGCCGCAACATCTGGCAAGAGGAGAGACAGAGTGGCGGCAGAAGGGAGATGTCTTCGTCATCTGTTGGAAGGGGGTCCGACTCGTGCCCATGATTACGACGAGTCATGAGCCCATCCAAGAAGAGATCGTTCAGCGGAAGAAGACACGTCGGCAGGGCCAAGTTACGTATGAGGAGTTTCGTGTCCAACGGCCTACTGTCATTGGGCACTACAGTAGGCACATGGGAGGAGTTGATCTCTTTGATCAACTCATCCAGTATTATCCCTTCGCCAGGAGAACCAGGAGGTGGACACAGAAGTTCCTCAAATACCAGTTGGCCCTCCAGAATGCTTACATCCTCTACTGCGGGTACAATTCGGATGCTTGGAGGTTGTCCCACATCCAGTTTCTTGAGATGGCCGGGAATGCCCTCATAAACTTTAATCCAGAGGAGTGGCCTTCCAACACCGCCCCCCTGCCCCGAGCTCCAGATCTGCCCCAAGAGGATATGGCAGATGTCGCTAGGAGGGCCAACCTCGGTCTTCCTGCTCCTGCTGACGCCGCCCTTGATGATGCCGCCCCTGCTGCCACCGCCCTTGATGATGCCACCCCTGCTGCTGCCGCCCTTGATGATGCTGCCGCCCCTGCTGCCGTCCTCCCTCACATTCCAATGTCCCGTCGGGTAGTGGACCCTGTGTGTCGGCTGCAGGCAGGGGATCACACACTGGAGCTCCTAGAAGGGCGTAAGCAGAAATGGTGCCGGGTGTGCCATATGAATGGCAGAAGAAGAGACACCCGGTATGTCTGTCGCACCTGCAAGGTAGCACTTTGCAGGTTTGGGGAGTGTGACCACAAGTACCACACTGCAGTCATATATTGGAGTGCACCTACCCGAGGGACACTGGAGGGCGCAGCGGACCGCCGAAGGGCAGCCCATCTGCAGTAAGGGCGTGCGTCTCCCTCCTCCACCTGTGCCTCGTCATGTCGAGAGGAAAAAAATGCAAGACTTCAATGGAGGAGGGAGAAAACAAGAACAGAACGAAGAGTCAGGATTACGAGTGAGTATTCTGCATTGATTTTATATTTAGTTTTATATTTATTACAAGTTTTTATATATCTGTATTTATTGGTGTTTTGTATATTATTTTGTTTTATGCAAAAAAAAAAAGTTTTTGTACATGCAACTTACCCGTCAGATATATACTTAGCTATAGTCTCCGACGTTCCCGACAGAATTTCAAAACTGTGGCACACGCACAGGTAGGTCAGGTGATCTACCATACCCCGCCCGCTGGGTGGCGGAATAGGAACCATTCCCGTTTTCCAATCAGATTTTCTCTGTCGCTGGTTCCGGCAACATCTGTTGTTGGTTCCTCCTGCTTTGATTTTTGTTTTCTCGCTTGCTGAAGATCTGTTTTGGCCTGATTTTGGTGACGTATTGGATCTTTGGTTTGGCATACGCTATTGTGGACTGTTTTTTGGATTTGCTTTTTGGATTGTTCATTAAGATGTCTGATGTTAATGTTTTTAGCCTGTGTTCCGTGTGTGTGCTAGGCAAGAGTGTAAGGTGAGGTTGCCGAAAGCTTGGTGAGACCCTCACACTGTATGTATGAGGTGTAGGGGAATGATTGTTCTTCGGACAATAGGTGCAAGGAGTGTGAGAAGTTGTCTGATCAAGAATGGAAGGTTTTGTCTTCTTATTTGAAGAAGCTTGAAAAGGATAGAGTTAGGAAGGCTTCCTCCAGAAGCTCGAGTAGGTCTCGCTCTGCTGAGCACAGTAGAGATTAACACAGTAGACTCTCCTAATCCTTTGGTTTCAGCCCCTTCTCCCTTCATCGAACCTGTGGATTCGTCCTCTAAAATGGCTGCGATGAAAGCGGAACTTCTTCGGATGAAATCGCAACTGCGTGCGATGAAGGAAGGTAAGAGTGACAGTGATATGTGCAGTGTCCCCAGTGCAGTGGAGGGGCGTCTGATCAGCTCCGCATTGCTCCTAGGCCTAGACCTCTTCCAAACTCCCAGGACCAGTGGAGGAGGAATGTCGAAAGCCGCAGGGAGGATGTAGAGCATCCCCAACGATCAGGCGTCCCTTCGGCAGATCCTGTAGTTGCGTCCCAGGCTGCCTTGGATCGCCATAGAAAAGGCATCCTGAAGAAGTGTTTCTTGTCGTCTGACACGTCTTCTCCGAGGCGTGGTTGGAGTTCGGCTGAGGAGTCGCGCCCTCTGAAGAGATCCTGGAAGGCTCCTAGAGTAGAGCTTTTGGACTCGAGCCCTGAGCGCTTCCGGAGGATTCTCCTATAGTCAGGAAGAGAGCTCGTAGATCCCCTCCTCCTCTCCAGCAGGAGTTAAGGATTAGACGAAGAAGATTTTGATCGGCCTCCAGGAGCAGTTATCGGCACTTGTTGGATCTCTTGCAAAGGATACCTCATCTCGTAGGAAGGATGACTTTCTTCCTATTAAGAGTTCCAGGAAGCTCTCTTCTTCAACTCGTCGCTCTTCTCCTGCCAAGCTTCCTTCTACTAGCAAGTTTTCTTCGTCTCGTAGACGCTCTTTGCCGAGCAGGCGCCCGTCTCCCAGCAGGCGCACTTCTTCCAGGCGCTCATCATCGGAGGGAAGCGCCTCTCCTTCCAGGCGCACTTCGCCTCGCAGTACTTCTCCTTTGGACAGGCGCTCGTCGTCTTCCAAGCTCCCTCCTTCCAGCAGACACCGCTCTCCTGCCAAGCGTCCTCGCTTTAGGGCCTCCTCTCCTGGAAGGCTCTCATCAGTGGACAGGACCCCCTCTCCTGTCAGGCACCCGTCCGGTGTCAGGCGCCATTCTCCTGGCAGGCGCTCTTTGTTGGACAGGAGTGCTTCTCCATCCAGGCTCGCTTCTCCTGATAGGCGCTCTTCTTCTTTTAAGCCTTCCTCTCCGCCTGCTGCATTGGAGGAAGTATCAGAGGAGGAATCTCCTAAGGATGCTGGAGTTTCAGATTACAAACGGTTGGCTTCGGTTCTGATTCAGGAGTTTGGAGATTCTCTTTGTCATGCTGCCCCTCCTTCTCCAGGATCTTTGTGGGACAGCACCAAGTATGCAAGACCCTCTTCGTTCGTCAAGATGCGCCCTATGATCTCGATGAGAAAAGCCTTTAAAGGAGTCGGAGAATGGATGCAATCTAAGAAGGATGCAAGCAAGACGGTTTTCTCTTTCCCCCTTTGAAACTTTTGGGAAAGTCAGGAATGTGGTATGAGACCAAGGAGCCTATGGGGTTGGGGCTCCCCACATCAGCAGATGCAGATTTTTCTAATCTGGTAGACTCCTCCAGGAGACTTTCTCTTTCTTCAGCGAAGGCGACTTGGGGAATGAGCGAAATGGACCATCTCCTCAAGGGTCTTTTTAGAGTTGTGGAGGTATTCAACTTTATGGATTGGTCTCTTGGAGCTTTGGCCAACAGGACTCGGGACCCCGAATTCCTGTGTATGGATGACTTTGTGAGTGTTTTGTCTTGTTTGGACAAAGCCGTGAGGGACGGTTCCGCGGAAGTCGCTGCCTTATTCGGAGCTGGTATACTCAAGAAGAGGTCAGTATTCAGCTCTTTCCTCACGAAGTCCGTGTCTCCTCTTCAGAGATCCTCTCTTCTGTTTGCTCCTCTTTCTCCCCACCTTTTTCCTCAAAATTTGGTGAAGGAGATTTCTCGCTCTTTATCAGAAAAGGCGACACAGGATCTTTGGCCCAGTCATCGAAGAGGATCAGACCTGCTGTCCCTTCCGCCAAGAAGGAGAAGGCTCCCTTTCAGGAGCCCTTTAATGAGGTGGTCCTTCCGTCTAGATCCTCCTTCAGAAGCAAAGACCGAGAGAGAAGAGGAAGGTCTTCCTCTCGTCCGATCAAAAGGACTAAGTGAGGAACGAGTACTCCAGACGACAGTGGGTGCCAGACTGTTACAATTTGCGAAGTCTGGGCACAGAGAGGGGCGGAGACGTCTGGTCCCTCTCCATTCTAAGAAGAGGCTACCTTATCCCCTTCAGGGAAAGTCCTCCTTAACATCAACTCCCAGGAGTTATCCGCCAGCTACAGGGATCCCGTCAAGAACCAGGCTCTTCTTCTAGCAGTGGAGCAGATGCTAGAAAAGGAAGCTATAGAACCGGTTCAAGACCTCCATTCCCGGGGTTTTACAATCGGCTTTTTCTGGTTCCAAAATCCTCGGGGGTTGGAGACTGGTTCTGGATGTAAGCGCCCTGAATTTCTTTGTGATCAAGACGAAGTTCAAGATGGAAACTACCTCTTCGGTTCTTTCAGCTCTTCGTCAGGGGATTGGATGGTCTCCCTGGACCTGCAGGACGCTTACTTCCACATTCCCATTCATCCCTCGTCAAGGAAATTCCTGAGGTTCGTGATTCAGGGAAAAGTTTTCAGTTCAGGTCCCTGTGCTTTGGACTTTGACGGCCCCACAAGTGTTCACGGGCATTTTAAGGAATGTGGCATGCTGGCTTCACTTAGAGGGAGTGAGGATATCAATGTATCTCGACGATTGGCTGATCCGAGCTCAATCAAAGGAAAGTTGTCTGGAGTACTTGTCGATCACCCTAAAACTGACACAGTCCCTTGGACTATTAGTAAATCTACAGAAATCCCAGGTTGTTCCGCAGCAGAGCATTGTTTACCTGGGGATTCTGATGGATTCTCGGGATTTTCTAGCCTTTCCATCCCAGGAGAGAATAGATCGCTGCATAGAAAAGGTGACAGTCTTTCTAAGGAGAGAACATTGTTCGGCGAGGAGTGGATGAGTCTGCTGGGGACCATTTCCTCACTGGAACAGTTCGTCTCCATGGGAAAACTTCATCTGAGACCGCTTCAGTTCTACCTAAAGGAGAGATGGGACCAGAAGTCTCAGGACTTAGCAACTTTGTTCCTAATTTCGGACAAGGTAAAAGAGGATCTCAACTGGTGGTTAGACCCTCGAAAATTAAGCAAAGGACTGTCTCTTCAGTTACCGAGCCCTACCCTAGTGTTGTTCTCAGACGCCTCGGAGTCGGGATGGGGGGCAACACTAGGGTCGAGAGAAGTGTCAGGCACCTGGGAAGGAGACCAGGTGAACTGGCACATCAACAAGAAAGAGCTGACAGCGGTACATTTGGCTCTCATCAAGTTCGAGTTCCTAGTCTCAGGACAAGTAGTCCAAGTGAACTCAGACAACACTACTGCCCTGGCTTATATAAGAAAACAGGGAGGAACACACTCCTTCTCCCTTTACGAAACGGCAAAAACGTTGCTGTTATGGGCGCAGGAGAGGAAAATCAGACTCCTCACCAGATTTGTACAGGGAGAAAGGAATGTGAGGGCCGACCTTCTCAGCAGCAAGGATCAGGTCCTTCCCACAGAGTGGACTCTCCATTCAGAAGTCTGCGGAAAGCTGTGGAACCTGTGGGGAAGGCCGAATATCGACCTATTTGCAACCCACTAGAATGCAAGACTGGAAAACTACTGCTCTCGATATCGGACCCGAGAGCAGTTGCAATGAACAATCTTCTCCTAGAATGGACAGGATTAGACAGGTATGCTTTTCCCCATTCAAGATCCTGGGAGAAGTGGTAAGGAAGTTTGCGTCGTCGTCGGAAGGCGCAAGACTGACCCTGGTAGCTCCGTTTTGGCCAGCTCAAGATTGGTTCACAGAGGTACTGGAATGGATAGTAGATTTTCCCAGATCGCTTCCACACAGGAACGATCTTCTCAAACAGCCCCACTTCAACAGATTCCACAAGAATCTCCCCACTCTCAGTCTAACTGCCTTCAGACTATCGAAGGTCTGGTCAGAGCAAAGGGTTTTTCGCACAAAGCTGCGAAGGCTATTGCAAGAGCCAGGAGATCCTCAACCCTTCAGCGTCTACCAGTCGAAGTGGGAGGTCTTTAGAAGATGGTGCAGGACCAATGAGATATCCTCTTCCAGTACCTCTGTGACAAACATTGCTGATTTCCTTATCTTCCTGAGGGAACAATGCAACCTCGCTGTATCCACAATTAAAGGATACAGGAGTATGTTATCATCAGTTTTCAGACACAGAGATCTGAATATCTCTGAAAATAAAGACCTTCATGATCTTATAAGGTCTTTTGAAACATCGAAATTCATGACTTTTGAAACCTCCCAGTTGGAATCTAGACATAGTCTTGAAATTCTTAATGTCTAAGAAATTCAAACCTCCTCATCAAGCTTCCTTCAGGGATCTCACCAGGAAGTCACTTTTCCTCTTTGCCCTCTGCCTCAGCTAAGAGAATAAGTGAAATATAAGCCTTAGACGGTAAAGTTGGTTTTAAGGAAGGTTCAATCTATATGCTCCTTTAAACCATTCTTCCTAGCGAAGAATGAAAATCCTTCTAAACCGTGGCCAAGAACCTTTGAATTAAAAGGTCTTTCTTCAGTGACGGGACATGAGTTGGAGAGGACTCCATGCCTGTCAGGAGCCTTAAATTCTACATAGAAAGGAAGAAATTACTGGGAGGATCGGTCGAAAGTCTTTGGTACTCTGTCAGGGATCCTTCACGAGCGATCTCAAAGAATGCGCTTTCCTTTTTATTAAGGACGTCATCAGGGAAGCTCATATCTCGTGTGAGGATGAGCACTTTAAGCTCCTTAGAGTGAAAGCACACGAAGTGAGAGCCATTGCTACATCCTTGGCTTTTCACAAGACGTTGTCTCTCCAGTCTATTATAGAGGCAACTTATTGGAGGTGTAATTCAACGTTCGCATCTCATTACTTACGAGATATTAGAGTAACGTATGATAAGTGCTTCTCTCTAGGAGCATATGTATCTGCGGATTCGGTGCTGGGACAGGGAGCTGAATCCAATCCTATTTAGTTTAGTTAATTCAGTTGTTTTTAAGGCTTGGTGATGTGTGTTTTTATGGTTGGTTGGAAGAGGGTGGTGGAGTTATGCTTCCCTTTCAATTCTTATCACTAACAAGGTTAGGATTGGTCAGGTGGTCGGGATCGGTTGTCATGTTCCTTGTATTTTTATGGACACCTAGCTCTGTCATATAAGAGGATAGCCCCCAATGATACGATTCAGGTGTAGGCTCGGTCATGTAAGTGGGTCAGCCCCTTTGACACGATCCGCTATAGGCTCTGCCATGTTAGTGGGTCATCCCCATTGGCACGATCCAGAAGGGCTGTCAGTCACAGGTCACATCCTCGCTGAAGCTCCTGAGGCAAGCAGACTCATAGACAGTATCCATGAAGTCTTCTGCCCAATCAGGTAAGAACCATGGTTTTTGTTTATCCTACAACATATGTTGTTTCCCGTTTTTAGTTATTTGCTGTCTCTTGCCCTCCTCCAAGGTGCCATTCAGCTAAGTATATATCTGACAGGTAAGTTGCATGTACAAAAATGATATTTTTATGATAAAATAAAGTTTTGTACATACTTACCCGGCAGATATATACGATTAATAACCCGCCCAGCCTCCCCTCAGGAGACAGGTGGAAGAAAAATCTGATTGGAAAACGGGAATGGTTCCTATTCCCGCCACCCAGCGCCGGGTATGGTAGATCACCTGACCTACCTGTAAAGTGTGTCGCGAGTTTTGAAATTCTGTCGGAACGTCGGAGACTATAGCTAAGTATATATCTGCCGGGTAAGTATGTACAAAACTTTATTTTATCATAAAATATCATTTTCACCTGCATTACTTTTAGTTATGTACTCGTAATAAAATAAAAAAATATATTATATATGTGTATGTATGAATGTGTGTGTGTATTATATATATATATATATATATATATATCATATATATATATATATATATATATATATTTTCCTTATATATATATATATTTATTTATTTATTTTGAAAAACTTCTTTTGGTAAGCAAAAATCTAACATTCTAGTGACATTCAATCATTTACCTTCATTTTGCAACAAACGGGAAGTCTCAAGCACAATATTTCGATTTATGGTGAATTTTGAAAAAACTTTTCCTTCCCTCCACATAACTCTAAGAAAATCTCAGCATTTCTTGAGCCACCTTGTCGTAATTTTAGTTTTGAGTTTTATATTAGGCTTTACATAAAGTGTCATACATGAAAATATGGGCAATTTCATGTAGAATACAACAAAAAATAACTCATGGTTGTAGCTTTTATCAGTTTTGAAATATTTTCATATAAATCACGACAAGTGACAAAATTTAAACCTTCGGTCAACTTTGACTCGACAGAAATGGTCGAAAAACGCAATTGTAAGCCAAAACTCTTACATTCTAGTAACATTCAATCATTTACCTTCATTTTGCAACAAACAGGAAGTCTCTAGCACAATATTTCGATTTATGGTGAATTTTTGAAAAATACTTTCCTTATGTCCGCGTCATATAACTGCTGAAAATCTCAGCATTTCTTGAGTCACCTTGTCGTAATTTTTCACTGTTTTATATTAGGCGTTACATAAAGTGTTATGCATGAAAATGTGCAATTTCATGTAGAATACAACAAAAAATAACTCATGGTTGTAGCTTTTATGAGTTTTGAAATATTTTCATATAAGTCACGATAAGTGACAAAATTTAAACCCTGTCAAACTTTGACTTGAGACTGAAATGGTCGAAAAACACAATTGTAAGCCAAAACTCTTACATTCTAGTAACATTCAATCATTTACCATCATTTTGCAACAAACGGGAAGTCTCTAGCACAATATTTGATTTATGGTGAATATTTGAAAAAAATTTTTCCTTATGTCCGCTGGAATAACTCGCTGATAATCTCAGCATTTCTTGAGTCACCTTGTCGTAATTTTCGCACCATTTTATATTAGGCGTTGCATAAAGTGTTATACATGAAAATGTGTGCAATATCATGTAGAGTACAACAAAAAATAACTCATGGTTGTAGCTTTTATCAGTTTTGAAATATTTTCATATAAATCACAATAAATAGAAAAAATTCGGCCTTCGGTCAACTTTAACTCGACCGAAATGGTCGAAAAATGCAATTGTATATATATAAGGATGCTTTGGTGAGTGAGCAGATAGGTAGGTGTGGTGCAAGCCTTGTTGGAGGAGGGTAGGAGAGACTGGGTGGAAAGAGGAAGAAAGAATGTGCAAGTGAATGTGGGGAATAATGGAAAAAGGAGCTGGAGCAGAAGCTGAGAGAGAGATTTAGGTGTGGAAGTGTGAGTAGAACGAATGTGAATGTTAGGGGAAGTCAGATGGAATGAGTAGTAGTGATAAGGAGCGTTACAGGTGTAGAAGGACTGGGCATGTGAAAGCAGATTGCAGATGAGCCAGTGGCGAGTGTTTCTGCTGTGGAAAGAGAGTGCATATTTTGGTGAACTGTCTGCAAGCGAAAGAGTTGAAGTGTTTCGGCTGCGGAAAAGTGGAGCATCGAGTGAGAGACTGCCAGAGTGGAAGGGGAGTAGGAGTAAGTGGAGGTCATTGTGGAAACTGTGGAATGAGTGGGCATTTTGCCAGGACATGTAAGAACCCCCTGAGCAAGTGTGAAGGATGTGGAATGGAGGCTCATGTGAAGGGAGTCTGCCATTCCAAACCCCAACCCCAGTGAAACTAAGTATGAAGGGGGTTTACTGTGGTGAGCCCTCTGGTATGGAAGGGATAGATGTATTGTGTGTGAAAGAAGGGGTTGTGATAAGGAAAATTCAAAGTGAGGCAGTAAGTATGGCCAGGTTTGTGGGAGTGATTGATAGGAGTCTGAGTGAGAAGGAGGATATAGTGAAGTTGGACAAGAGTGAGAATGAATTGCTAACAACAGAGGATGTTGAGGAGATGCAGCAGAAGTGTTTGATAGTGAGTGAGTTAAAGAGGTGTATTTAGAGAGGGAGTACCTGGAAGAAGATGGCCTTTGTTGTTGAGTAAATTGATGCATTTGCAGAGAGATTTGTGTTGTGTTGGAGTGGTGTATTTTTCAGGAGAGAGGATAGGAGAGTTGATGTATGTTCCAGTGTTCTCGATGAGTGGAGCAGTAGGGATGTGCATATTAGTCCTTGAGAAATATGGACATGTGGGGAAGTTTTAAGTTAATTGAGCGTATGAAAGAGCGAATGTTTTCCCCGTATTTGAGGAAAATTTGTACAGATGTGGTGGTTACGTGTGAAGAATGTCAGAAGGGAAAATATCAGAGTGTATGCTAGCCCACCTGTTTTGAAGCTGAGTATGGAAGAACCGTTTGAGTTAGTGGCAAGTGATTGTGTAACTGTGCTGGCAACTGCAAGAGGAAATGTAGGAGTGGTTGTTATGGTAGATCATAAGAGTAAGTTTGTGAGTTGTGCAACGGTGAAGAATAAAACTAGTGAGATTGTTGCAAGTGGTCAGTGTGGTCTTGTTGCCTGCGTGTTTGAGGAAGCCAGTAAGAATGTTGATTGATAGTGGGCCGGACTTTGTTGATAGACCGTTTGAGCAAATGTTGAGAGAGTGGGGTATCAAGCATATGGTAACAACTCCATACATGCCGAGTGCGAATGGGTTGGCTGAATGAACCATAAGGACTCTGAGTGAGATGCTACGAATGTTGGCTGATAGAAAGAATGAATGGGATTTGTTGTTAGGAAGAGTGGTAGTGTATAAAAGTACTGGTATGCCTCCAAGTGAATATGTGATGAATTGTGAGAGGTATGTGAGAGCGAAGTTGGATTTGAACGAAGAAGAGACAGGCGAGCTAAAGGTTTGAGAGTTTCAAAGTGGGAGATAGAGTGTTGAAGGAGGTGGTTGAGAAAGGAAGGTTGACAGTAAGTAAGATACATAAGAAATATGAAGGTCCGAATGTAGTGTAAATGGATTGAGTTATGTGTTAGAGGACATGAATGAAGAAGGAAATGTAAAGGTAACTATAATCAGTTGAGAAGATGTGGAGAGAACCACCAAAATACATAATATAGTATCCCATTAGGAAGTTGTTAAGGGAGGAAAAGGAAAAGGAGGGTGAAGAAATAGAAGGTATAAATTGGGGAGATAAACAGCTAGTGTTGCTGGAACGAAAGACAAGGTCTAATGGAAGAAAAAGTAGAAAAAGTAAGGGTACATTTATTAGGTTGTTAGGAGAGGGTACACATGATGGGTTGTTTGATTTTGAGGGATATGAAAAGGATGTGGAAGGAGGGAACTTGGTGACCTCAAGGAATGTGGAAGATATGCAATAGTAGGATGGATTGGAAACAACGCCAAGTCATGAGAACAACAGTACGTACAGTGTGTGTTAAGTTTCCTTTGAGTGAAAGTGTTGAAAGAGTAAGTGTGGGAATGATTGTGAATGAGAAATAGTTAGCAGTGCTAGGGAGTGTGAGTGGGGGAGTTTTTGATAACTTGAGTCAGAGCCTAGCAGAACTGAGTTTATAGAAGAGATGATAGAAGCCTTGTCAGGTGTTAGTGAGGTTGAAGCAGATGTAAGTCTCTCGAGTTTGAATAAGGTTGGTGTGAATGGTTCAGAACCAAGGCTGGGTGAGTCTAATGCAGTTGCAGTAGAAGTGAGTTAAGAAGAGTTAGTTGGTGAATGAGGGGCCATGGACCCGAAGTCAAGGTCCAGTTCCAGAGTATGAATGGGTAGTGAGAAAGGGTTTTTTTTTTTTTAAAAAAAGGAAATGAGATGTCCTTTATTTTAGTAAGGAGGATTGTGATGGCTTTTAGAAGTTGGGTTTGTGTGATAAAATTTACTCTGGTTCTCATATTGTTTATCTGATAGCTGTGTTTTCTGCCATTGTGTTGTTTTGTGTGTATGCTTTGTTTAAGAAAAACATATATTAATACTTAATATAAGTTTTTCTTTTTTTTTTTTACTTGCGTGAGTGCGTTAGGGTGAGGAGCTCCCAGCTCCCCTTTGCCTAAACTGTGTAGCTGCAGCTGTAATATGATACAGAGAGCACAAACGTAAGAACAGAGATTTTCCTTCAGAGGACAGGGGATTAGAATATTATGAAAGGGACGATGAAATGATAGGGAAAGAATTATTCCAAAGAAAGAGGCAATTAAAAGAGCAGTTGCAAATAGAGGAAGAGATAAGGCAGAGGAGTGTGAAAATAGGGAGGGAACACAAAGCTGTCAGATTGCAGAAACAAAAACACATGGTCAGGCCACCCTTCTCCCTTGTTCCTCCATACATGATGCTAAATCCTAAAAGGTGCTGATCTTGACACTAGCAGCAGAGAAAGTTTGACAGCAGTTGGAACACAAAACTGTGTTGATCTCTCCAGTAGGAAGAAGGATATCGATGAAATAATACTGGCTGATGTTGAGTAAGCTAACTCCCAATCTGAAGAAGAAGTCTCAGAGACCATAGTTGGGGGAACACTATAGTATTGATAAATTAGGATAAGGTTCTTTTGATAGTTGGGGGAAAACTATAGTATTAAGGGTGATAATTTAGGTTAAAGTTCTTTCAATAGTTGGGGGAAAACTATAGTATTAAGATTGATAAATTTGGTTAAGGTTCTTTTGATAGTTGGGGGGAACACTATAGTATTAACCCATTCCTGTCCAATTGACGTAATATTACGCAACAACCCCCTACCCCCCTTCTTTTCTGACTGACGTAATTTTACGTAAAATTTACCGACATTTTGTAAAGCGTGTGGTAGGGGTAAATTTTTTTTATTTTCGGACAGTTGGTGGTTTCCATAGGCTAAAGCATACCTTGGACCGTGTAACTCAGGCATCGATTGTTGCCAGGCAAGCAGTCCCTATACTGCGCATGTGCAATTCCCTGGCATAGTAAATTTCTCACAATGAAATCAGCTGATCCTACCCACGTTTCTCTCTCGTATCTTACATTTTTTTTTATAAAATGTAGGATTACATTAATTGAAACACTCTGTTTGGTATCCTCTATTTTCTATAAATTTTTAGTTCCTCTACTGTGCATGCAAATCCATGGCGTAATAAAATTCTCACAATGACATCAGCTTATCGCAACCCACAGGCCTGGCAGGCCATACTTCTGTCAGAGACCATGCGTGCGAGGTTGGGTAAACACGCAGTGGCTGTTTACATACAGCGACGTCAATCGAGAACAGTTTCCAACATGCTTTATTTTGTTTTTACGGTAAAACTAGCGGAAATTCGTTAGTGCATCACATAAGAGACGTCTGGATTTTAGGCAGGGCTCTGAATCTCATTTTTTCATTATCATATATATCGATATTTAGAGAAATTTTGTTGGCTTTCTCATAAAAATAATTAATTCACCTAACTGTTATAGCTTTTGAGCTACGAATGATAATGTAGACAAGGGTAACATTTTTTTTCGTTTTGAACAGCTTATAACGTCAAAATGAAACTGTTACTGTTACCAAAGCCATTTTTCTTGACTCTCACTTTATTCCTCAACCTTTCCTCTACATTTTTGTATATTTACAAAGTAATTTCTATGAAAAATCCGAGGTAGGGCTCTTCAAAAAAATGTCTAGCGATAATTCTCACCGTATGCCTGGCTGCGCTCTGTTTCTTACCCACTTTTCTATCAATTTTTCACCAACTGGACTTATTCGTTTTTCATTGTTTTATATGTCAATATTTAGAGAATTTTCTTGGCTTTCTCATAAAAAAATAATTCATTCGCCTAACTGTTATAGTTTTTGAGCTACGAACAATAATGTTGACAACGGTAACTTTTTTTTGTTTTGATCAATTTATAACGTCAAAATGAAACTGTTGCCGTTACCAAAGCCATTTTTCTTGACTCTCACTTTATTCTACAACTTTTCCTCTACATTTTCGTATATTTACAAAGTAATTTCTATGAAAAATAACCGAGATAGGGCTCTTCAAAAAAATATTTTTTCTAGCGATAATTCTCACCATACGCCGGGCAAATCACTCTGTTTCTTACCCTCTTTTCTATCAATTTTTCACCAACTGGACTTATTCGTTTTTCATTGTTTTATATATCAATATTTAGAGAATTTTGTTGGCTTTCTCAAAAAAAATAATCCATTCGCCTAACTGTTATAGCTTTTGAGCTACTGAACGATAATGTTGACAACGGTAACATTTTTTTTTTTTCAATCAATTTATAACGTCAAAATGAAACTGTTGCCATTACAAAGCCATTTTCTTGACTCTCATTATTCTTCAACTTTTCCTCTACATTTTCGTATATTTACAAAGTAATTTCTGTGAAAAATAACCGAGATAGGGCTCTTCAAAAAAAACTTTTTCTAGCGATAATTCTCACCATAAGCCGGGCAGAGCGCTCTGTTTCTTGCCCTTTTTTCTATCAATTTTTTCACCAGCTGGTCTTATTCGTTTTCCATTCTTTTATATGTCGATATTTAGAGAATTTTGTTGGCTTTCTCATAAAAAGTAATTCATTCGCCTGACATTCATAGTTTTTGGGTTACAAACGAAAATATAAAAATAAGTAAAGTTTTTTTTTTCGTGAAATAACTCACTTTTTTTGTATTTAGAGGGCTGGGACTCTTATTCTGACTATTCCACCATAAAATATAAACATTTAGAAAAAAAAAGGACAGCAAAATGAACGTTGTTGGCATAAAATTTCTATTTTTGCTGAATTTTCGAAATAATTATTTTTTCGCACTGTCGAGCGCTCCCAGACACATCGGAGCTCATGTGCCCTCAGTGATGTGATAACTATACAGATATGAAAGGGTTAAGATTGATAACTTAGGTTAAGGTTCTTGTGATAGTTTGGGGGAAAATGATAGTATTAAGATTGATTTAGGTTAAAGTTTTTATGATAGTTGTGGGAAAACTATAGCATTAAGATCAAAGTTAGGATAAGTTTTGGTGAACTGTAGCGTGATAACTATACAGATATGAAAGGGTTAAGATTGATAACTTAGGTTAAGGTTCTTGTGATAGTTTGGGGGAAAATGATAGTATTAAGATTGATTTAGGTTAAAGTTTTTATGATAGTTGTGGGAAAACTATAGCATTAAGATCAAAGTTAGGATAAGTTTTGGTGAACTGTAGCGTTAAGATTAGGTTAAGTTTCCGTTCTGTAGGTTGAGGTAATAAATTAGATTAAGGAAAGTCAGTTTCATTTAGTAACCTCAAAATTTGTTCCCATCATCTTGCACCAGTTGCGTAAAAGAAAAAGCCCCTACAGCGAGACACCTTGTCTCAAATCTCAAGGTCTGTCAAGTCTGAGTCGTCATTGGCACTTAGGTACAGGGTTCCACCTCCCTCACTGCTAGAGGAGAGGTAGAGGCTGTGGTGGACAGGTTACGTATTGAGAACAATGACAAGCGTGTTCACCGAGCAGTGATAAAGACCTCCAGGTCTTCGTGTGGCACCGTAGACCGACCCTCAGGTCAGGCTGGCCCTTCCTCTTCGGGTCAGAGGAAGTCCCAGGCTTCCTCGGCCCATTGTAGAGGTACCCAGTCTTCTTCTGCCCCTATAGCGAAAGTTGTGCAGTCATGACCTTTTCAGCCCTCCTCCCATGCTAGGAATGGGGCACGGGCAAGAAGAAGGGTGGAGGATGCTAGGGGCAGTGTTCCTCCCTGCTTGCTGCTGATGGTGGGATGGTGCCTGTTGGGCTATTGGACAACTTTGTAGCAATAGGGAGCGGAGATCTGGGTAGTGGATATCCTATGGGTAGGATGTCTATTACCCTTCTAGTCTTCGCTGCCTCTCACCCTAAGTGCGGTCCACTTCCAGACTTACGTTCCTGGCTTGCTCAAGAAAGGTGCTGTAGAAGTCGTGAAAGATCAGTCTTTAGGGTTTTACAGCCATCTGTTCCTATTGGAGAAGGCAACAGGCAACTGGAGACAAGTCATCGACCTCTCTCCCCTGAACCCATTCATTTGCCAGATCTGGTTCAAGATAGAAATGGTGCTGTCTGTACTCAATTCTTTCAGAGAGGGAGACTTTATTCTTTCTGTGGACATGAAGGATGCATATTTTCAAATATCCATCCATTGGTCCTTGGGCAAATACCTCTGCTTTACCCTCAGGGAAACACTGTTCCGGTTCAGGGAACTTTGTGTCAGGCTTTCAACCACTCCCCAAGTGTTCACTCGTCTATTTACGCTAATCTCGGCTTGGGCCCATTCACACAGGAAACATCTGTTGAGGTACTTGGATGATTGGCTGGTCCTGGCAAGCTTTTTGCTGCAGTTGATTCAGGATGGATCTGACACCCAATTAGAGGGTATTGTGTCTTGGCATGCTGATAGATACGGCAGTAGAGAGAGTCTTCCCTTTGGACTCACGTACCAGTCCAGCAGTAGCAAGTCATTCTGGGTCACCTGTCATCCTTGGAGAAGCTGGTCCCTCATGAGCGGCTTCACCAACACTCCCTTCAGTGGAGGCTGAAGGAAGATTGGTCCCCGGTGAAGGACCCTCTTTTCTTTCCATTCCCTTTCTCAGAGGTGGTAAGGAAAGATCTACAATGGTAGTTAGACAGCAGGAACCTCTTAATAGGAGTGCTGTTAGGCACTACCCCCCTCCCCTGAGATACAGTACTTCTGTTTTCAGATGCATCGACTGAGGGATAGGGTGCACACCTGGAGGGGTGTATGGGAACAGAATGACAGGCACCTCCACATCAGTGTCCTGGAACTCAAGGCAGCTTTTTTTAGCCCTTCAAGAGTTTCAGGACCAAGTGAAGGGGCACTTCGTGGTGTTGATGAGTGACAACACCACGGTGGTGGCATACGTCAACAAGCAGGGAGGGCTAGTTTCCTTCTGGTTACACGAGTTGGCAGGGCAGATGCATGAGTGGGTGGTAGCATACTCAGTAGAGCTGTCAGCCAGGTACATTCCAGGGTCCTGGAATGTTGTGGCAGACAAGCTCAGTCGCCAGAGTAAGGTGATAGGGACAAAATGGTCCCACCCAACACCAAGACGTGCAGAGAGGTTATTCAATCTTTGGGGCCTTCCAATGATAGATCTTTTTGCAACCCACTACAACAGGTTGTTACTGGTGTTTTGCTCAGTTGTACTGGACCCATGGGCGGCGATGGAAGACGTGTTCCAGCACCCATGGGACAGAGGCATACACCTTCCCTCAGTTTTGTCTGATTGATCGGGTGACCAACAGGGTCATGATCACCCCAAATATCAAGTTGACATGGGTGGCTTCCAAGTGGCCACATGCCAAGTGGTATCCAGATCTGCCAGCCCTGTTATCCCAGGTACTGAGAGAGATTCCCCCATGGCACAACCTGCTGTGTGAGCTGCATGTAGAGAGGTATCACCAGGCAGGAGGGCTGGCACTTCACGCCTGAGTCTATCCACCATCTCCTGTGAGTGAGAGGTTCTTCTCACCATACAGCAAAGGAGATGTCTGGATATCTGCCGAAATCCTCGGCAGCTGTGTACCAGGGGAAATGGGCCATCTTCTGTAGTTGGTGCTGTTGATGGGATCTCTCTCTGGTCAGAGCTGCTCTTCAGCAGGTAATGGATTTTCTCATCTATCTTTGCCAAGAGAAGCTTCTCTCAACATCAGCCATTAAGGGCTATAAAATGCCCTTGGTCAGGCCCTCCAGTTGAAGGGGGTTAGAGCTCTCTTCCTCATGGGAGATCTCAGTGCCTTTGAGAAGCTTCAAACAGTCTTGCCCACCCAGGGAATTCATGCCCTGAGCAGGACATGACTAGATTTTGAAGAGCCTGACGCGTGCACCATACGAGCCGTTGAGAGAGTCTTCAGACAGGGATCTGACCTTTAAAGCTGTTTTCTTGCTGGCTTGGCAAGAGTATGTGAGCTGCGTGGCCTTTCTTTCGATATTAAGTACTCGAGGGGTATGAGGCTTGAGTTTTTCCTGGAATTCATGGTGAAGGATCAGAGTCTACCAGTCCCTGATGCCAGACTTTGTAGGAAATGATTGAGATGAGGTGCTACTTTGTCCAGTTAGGGTGCTGCAGTACTACCTTAAGAGAACCTGGCATCCCAGGCCTGAGTATCGACACCTCTTCGTTAGCGCCACCTCGATCAAGAAAAAGGTATCCAAGAGTACAATCTCTTTCTGGCTTTATCACAATCAGGCGGGTATACTCTTCATCTGATGAGGTAGACAGGAGCACAGTCCGGGCGAGAGCTCACAAGGTTAGAGGCATTACCCTGTCACTCACATTCTGGAAGAACCTGTCGGTTCAACAGACATTACGAGCATGGGTGTGGTCACACCAGAACACATGTTGTTTTACCCTGCCCACAAGTCCTTGGACATGTTTTCCTTGATTCCTGTGGTGGCTGTTCAACAAGTTGTGTAACTCCTCTGGCTCCCCTAAGGGGACATGTAGCATCTCATCTAAGGTGATTGGAGAGTGGGAGAGAATGTGTGCGAGAGACAGGTCTCCTCTTTTCTCTTTTACCTTTCTCTGTTGTAGGGCAGAGAGGCATATAGTGAGCCATTGTGTGCTAGACTGACGAGTCATGCAGGTGAGTATATGATAGGAGCACCCTGTCTCTTATCTTTTTGTGTTCCCCCTCTCTCTAGACAAGGGGAAAGAAGAATCAACACTGAAACAAATCTGTTAGTTTTTATTAGCAGTTTTATTGGTTCTCTTATCTTTTTGTGTTCCCCCTCTCTCTAGACAAGGGAAGAGAAGAATCAACACTGAAACAAATCTGTTAGTTTTTATTAGCAGTTTTATTGTTTTCCGACACCATTGAGATCCAAGCCTGTATAAATTAATGACATAAACACATTAGTTCATGCCCAGAAGGCTAGCAGTTGCAAGATCCCATATTGTCAGCAAGCTAGAGGTGCAGGATTCTCTCCTCAGCACTACCAGACCAGGAAGGTATTCCCAGGTGGGAAGAACTACGAGTCAGTTCAGAGGTTTGCCCAGACTCCACCCTCCAATGGGTAAGTCTCCTATGTAAAGAACAAGGGTTTTTATTTGTGTAGCAACAAATAGCAAAGTTTTAGAGTAATTTGTATTTGTTCCTACACAAATGCAAACCTTTGATCTTTACATAGGATTTAGCTTGTGGATGCGAGCTGGAACGGTCGTTGAACTTTCAGACTAGGTCATTAACTATCAGTGGTAGAGGGGAAGCCTGCATACTCATCTGTCTGAACTCTAGTTTTCGGCCGCTGTCGTGTGAAGACATCTCTGCGCTTCTCTGCCTGAGTGTTGTTTCCTTTCTTTTGTTTTGTTTTTTGTTGATATATTTATGTGTGATTGTTGTTTGTGCTATAATTATATACAAACCCCTCTATCATTCAAACCCCTGGGTTAGGCGCTGTCCAGGGAGGGACAGACTGAGTATTCAGTTTCTCTCTTTTTGAGGTTGATCCTCATCTATTATCGTATGTCACACTGTGACATGAGTGTAATAAACGATCTAAACTTGACTTCTTTTTACAGGCGTTGTGAAGGCCAAGGTCCTTAGAGAGTTATGTGCCTCTCTAGGCTTCTTGGGAGAGCCAAGTGTCTTTTGAACTTAATGATTGCTTTTAGGCTCGAGGGGCCTGCTGATATCTACCCAGGACTGCCATATACGTCATCTGTGAGTGATGTTCTCTTCAACACGCTGTTGCCGAAGGCATGCTTGGTGAATTCAAGAGCGAAGGCATGCTTAGTGAATTCAAGAAGAGGAGAAAGAAGTCGTCATTGTTGCCTTTGTTTTGTTCGTCATCATCAAGTGCTGTCGCCTCCTCCCCCTTCCTTTTCCAAAGCTAGGAAGCAGAGGAGGAGGAAGGTTTCCTTGTGCTCTCATTGCCTTGCGCACGGGTGCAACTGCTGCCTGGGGTTCTCCGGAACCCTGGCGTATCTTTAACGACCCCGGTAGCCCACCTACCCAGACCACAGGTATCGGCCCTGGTAGCCCACCTACATGGTCTACCGGTCCCAGGCCTGGTCTTCTGCTAGTGGTACCTTGGTACCTCTGCTCCTGTTGCCAAGAGCATGGGTGCAGCCACTACAGTAAACCCCCCGTATTCGCAGTCTCACGATTCGCAGACTCACCTATTCGCGGATTTCTCTATGGGACTTATATATGCATTATTCACTGAAAATCCACCCATTCATGGTATTTTTCACTGAGAAATATTCACTAATTACTGTACAGTATTTTCATCTCATTTTCATGATTAAATGCACTTTTTGTGATAGAACTATTAAAATAATAAATGCACTTTTTGTGATAAAACTATTAAAATACTCAGGTAGTGCTCAAGTTCACCTTATGATATTTCGATTTTGCAGTGGGGTAAGCAATTAATGCTGATGCAACAGTATTTATAAAATATTTTTAAATTTTGCACGGGCACGGGTAGCAGCATAAAATCAGGCAGCAAGAGAGACCAAATTACAGTGTACCCGCTTCTTTTCCTCCAACTCTTTATCCCATCCTCTAGTTAAAAAAAGTAACAGAATGATGAAAGTATTGTTAGTAACGTTATACTCTAGCGTAAATGCGTACAGCCATAAACAACCGATTGAGAAACTGTTGTTTTGTTTATCACCGAGTTGGATAACAACAGCCCTTTTGCTTGATTTCAACCATCATACAGTAATACACAATTACAGTAGGTTATAGTACAAATGGCGTTAAGTAGAGTAGGACTGATATATTTTTACATTATACCCTCATTCGGTATGGATAAAAGATCGGCAAGGAAATATACTGCTAAATTTATGCTGCAAGTTGTAGCTGAAGCTGAGAAAACAATGTTGAAGCTGCTAATGACTATAAATTATCATGCATCGGCAACATGGATGAAATTTGGCTGTAATTAAAATTGGAGGGAAAGCATTTTAATCAAAACTACTGGGCATGAAAGAACACATTACTGCTATTTTTACGCTGATAAATGATAAGTACCGAAGCTCGTATTATGATGAAATCAAGTGAAAATGGCAAACAGAATCTTGATTTTTTTATACAAAACAAATGTCCCCAGTGGCCACCATCATCTATTAACAAAAAAAATTACTAAATTAATATTACAACTAGACAGTATAATGAAATAACCTTGACCCATATAAATAAAGTATCTAGAGATTCATTTAACTAGAAGCAAGAAAAGTGCTCTGAACTAAGCTAAAATGGTGAAATAAACACCACGTAAACGATTTCCAAACCAAAACATTGATCGCTATGATCGCAATTTATAATACAAAAGCAATATAAGAATATATACAATATTATTGGATACAGTGAATTAAGGCATAACATTTTAAAAGATCCATGGAAAAGATGCATATTTGTTATGTTGATGTTTGTATAATACGATATGTAAATATAGAGTACAGTATAATGTAGACTACGCTACCATATATGTATACGAGATACCATAGTGTAGGCTAAGCTAATTCTTGTTTGTTATTCAGTTTCTCTTGTGTATTGAATTATCATAAGTCACTCTGCATGAACGTCCAGAATTAGCTGATATTAATAATTACTATACAGTGTATGTATAGAATACACTTTACTGTATAGTGTAGGCTAGGCTACCATGTATGTATACGTGGTACCGAATACCCTATTGTAGGCTAGGCTATATTCAAGATACTTTTTTTCCAACAAACGATGGGTTTTTTTGGAACCTAACCCCATCATAGGTAGGATAATACCTGTATAAGCATTTTTTTTTTTGTGTGTGTGTTTGAAATATCAAAATAGGCAACATACTTGGTCTCTCACTAGCGGTGCTGTAATACTGCTGCTCTTGTTGATACCACACAGGTGCAACTGCTAGCCGGGGTTCTTCAGACCCCCTGTGTACTGGTACTGGCTTCGGTGCCTAACCCCAGTAGCCCATCTACCAGGGTCAGCAAGGGTCCCAGGTTTACGGACCAGTCCTAGCTGCCAGCATAAGCCAGTGAGGAAAGGTGGGCAGAAAGCATTTAGGTTCTCCCCCCCTTCTGCTCTAAAAGAGAGCAGACCAGGGGTTTTGGGACAGTGGGCCGGCGTCTGGCCTGGTTGTTCAGGCAAGGCAAGAGGGGGTCTCCTGCTTAGTCTTCTTTTCTTGTAAAAGCCTCAGCAACTAAGTGGATTGAAGCAAGCTCATGGGACGGCCCCCATTCATATTTACGTAAGCTGGGGGCGCTCTCCCGACACAGGTGGACATTGTCATCGCGGCTTGACAACCGCCCAAATGCCTCACTTACCTACCGGGACTTCAGTCTTCAGTAGGCAGGGCAAGGGTGCTCCTGATCTGGTACTTGTTCCCTCCTCAGAATTTGTTTCTGGGAGACAGGAACTGGACAGGTTTAGGGCTTGGGACTGAGGATGTTTTCATTCCCATTCTGGCCCATGACACGGAGGTGTACGTTCCTGGTCCGGTCCACAGATTGGACAGGACGTATGCCAAATGACTGAGAGATCACCAGGGGCCCTGGTGAATGGTTCTCTCCTGTGGAGTTGCAGAGGCCTACTGTGGAGATTTATTAGAATGATAACTCTTTTTTAATGATTCCAAGGAAATATCATCTTTTCTTGCTCCATGCTTCCCTGGTCAAGAGAATTCTCCCCAGTCCAGCCGTTCATGCAAGGCATTTCCTCTGCCTCTAGCCCACTAGATTAAGTATCATGTTCTCTCTGAGAGATCATTGCTGTTTTTCAGTTTGGCCTGGACCTGACTCAGCTGTGCCCCAGTCTGTCTCTTGTACATCTCCATGCAGAGTGAGTCTCCCTGTCGCAGGCAGAGGCAGAGGCACCAGAATTGACTGCCAGAGCAGCATTCCAGTCAGTCTCATAGATCGATCTTTGGGTCTATTATAGGCCAAGATCGTTTTTCCCCCCCCCTGATTCTGTACACCTGAGGAGAATGAAGCCCCCAAACGACTGTAACTGGTGGGTCGTGATATCTACCTCCTCTAGACAGCAATCTGTGGGGGCAAGACGCTGTGCTGCTTCAGACTTCTAGGTTTGATAGTCCTGAGTTGGCTTTGATGCTTGGGAGTGGACTGGTTCTGGATTCATCCCCCCCTCTTTGCTAGAGGGAGGGGAAGGCTGCAGTGGACAGGGATTTGAGGGATGTATATGCTCAATACCTACCCATCGGTCCTCCCGCAAGCATCTCCTCTTTACCCTCGAGGGGGATGGTGTTCTAGTTCAAGGGGCTTGTTTCGGACTCATAACTGCTCCCACAAGGGTTCACTCGAGTGTTCTTTTTTATCTCTACTCAAGCTCGGTTGTACAGGTACGTCTGTGGAAGCACCAGTATGATTGACTGGTCCTGGGAAGCTTGTTGCCGCAGTCTTTAGGACAGAGATCAACTTCTTGAGTTTTTGTCATGACTTGGGTATAGTGATCAACTCTGAGGAGTCAGATCTCAGGCACAAGCAAAGAGTAAAGTATCTGAACATACTGATAGACACAGTAGCAGCGAGAGTCCTCCCTTTGGATTAGTGGAGAATGGAGGCTATGAGTCTCAGGTGAGAGACCTGCCTTTCTCTCACCTTCCTCTGTTGGAGGAAGCGAGGAGAGAGCTAGCTGGTATATAGACGACAGGACCCTCTCGTTAGGGATGCCATTGGACACTCCCCCTCCCGAGGTGCTCTTCTTCTTTGGATGCATCTGCTAGGGATAGAGTGCAAACCTGGAAGAATGTTTGTTACAGGTGTGTGGGACCAAAACGACAGATACCTCCACACCAGTGTCGTGAAACTCAAGGCAGTTTTTGTAGCCCAGTAAGAGTTTCGGGCCCAAGCAGTGGGACACTCTGTGGTGCTGACGAGAGATAACACTATGGCAGTAGCATACGTCAACAAGCAGGGGGGACTGGTGTCCTTCCAGCCGCACAGGTATATCCTGGGATCTCGGAATGGGGTGGCAGACAAGCTCAGTGGCCAGAGCATGGTGATAGGGGAGGAGTCCCTACACCGAGACATTGTGGAAAGACTCTCCAAGTTATGGGGAGTCCCAGCCATGATCTCTCTGTAACCGGTATAAGAGAAGTTTACTGGAGCACGACTCATTTGTGTTGGACTGTGGGTTGCAATGGACATTTTTTCTAGCACATAAGGGACTTTTAAAGGCTTATGCCTTCCTCTCTGTTTTTGTCTGATTTGTTAGGCGACGAACAGGCTCTGATCACCCCAAATTTTGGTTTGACTCTCGTGGCACCCAGTGGCCACACGCCTGAGTTGTTTCCTCACCTGCTGGCTCTGTTTTATGAGAGATTTCCCCATGGTGCAGCCTTCTGTACCAACCGCATGTGAGAGGTATTTCCAGGCGGTGTAGGTGATGGCACTTCACACCTGGAGACTGTCCAGCATTTCCTGTGAATGAGAGGGTTATTTTTCTGCACATAACAAGGAGATGTCTACCTGCAGAATATTCAGCGGCTGTGTACCAGGGGAAATGAACCATCTTGTGTATTTGGTGTAGTCAGTGGGGTTCTCTCCAATCATGGCCTCTATTCAGCAGATAGCAGATTTTCTCGCCCTTCGCCATGAGAAGCTTCTCTTTGTCTTGGCAGTAAATGGCAGTAGAGCTGCGCTTGGCCAAGTCTTTCAGTTGAAGGAAATAGATCTCTCATCCCAGTGAGGGATCTTTATACTTCTGAGAAGTTTTGAGCAGTCTTGCCCATTTGGGGAACTCAGGCCCCTGATTGGGTTGCGATTCTCATCTTACAGAGCCTAGCCCATATGCTGTACAAGCTGTTAAGAGGGACGTCAGACAAAGTTGTGACTCTTAAGACTTATTTATTTGCTTATCGTAGCCTCAGTGAAGAGAGCAGGTGACCCTCCTGGCCTTTGATACTAAGCACTCAGTGGGATAGGAATCTGTTATGCTCGAGTTGTCTGGGAATTCATAACAGAGACTCAAATCTTTAGGTCCCTGACGCCTGATTCAAGTGTTTCAATTCCCTGTGGAAGGACTTTGTAGGTGTGATCGGAATGATAGGCTACTTTGCCCGAATAGATTGCTGTCGGTACAGCAAGAAATACAGGCAGGTATGTGGTTACACCAGACCACATTTACGTCGTATTATCCTCAGGACTTGCCCATAAGTCTTTGGACATGCTTTTCCTTGGATCTTGTGATGACTGCCCAACAAGTTGTGTGGTTTATCCGACTCCCTTAGGGACACATGCCTCTCGCCTAAGGTGGTCAGTAAGCGGGAAAGAAGGGGTTTGAGTGACTGGTCTCCGCCCCTCTCTCTTTTACCTGTCTCTCTCTTTAGACAAAGAGACAGGTAGCAAGCTGTCACTTGCTGGACAGATGAGTTTGCCAGTAACTACATGATGAGGGCATCCTGTCCTTCATCATGTGTAGATGGTTTGGATGGATATCCCCCTCTCTCTATGTAGGGGGAGAGGGATAGACATACCTTCTGGTCTTAACAATTTAAAGTACAGGCAGTCCCCGGTTTACGACGGGGGTTCCGTTTTTACGCCGCTTCGTAAACCGAAATCGTCGTAAACTTGAAAATCGTCAAAAATCCTAAGAAAATCTTACTTTTAATGCTTTCGATGTATTGAAAACGATGTAAACCACATTTTTATTGAGTTTTTCATAAAAAAAACCTCCAAATTTTTATTACTCTGCCGTTTTGGAGCCATATTTCTTCCGTCGGATCGGCGTACGACGCGTCGTAACCCTGGAACATGCGTCGTAAACCGGGAAATAATTTCTGATGAGTATATTTGAAAAGCGTCGTAACCTCGGAACGTCGTAAGCTGGACCCTTCGTAAACCGGGGACTGCCTGTAATTTGTATTTTTCATAACATACAAACCTGGCAGTCTACATTTACAGCCCACCTCAGCCACCCCTCATTTTGATACCTGGGTCGAAAGGCAAAGTGGAGTGAAGACCAACGAATGGGCGGGCTTCCCCCCTACCACTGGTAGTGACGACCTTGCCCTAAAGCTAAACTGCCATTCCAGCTCACGTCTGCAAGCTAAATCCTATGTAAAGACCTTCAGGTTTGTACGTTAGGAAAAATACAAATTACTTTAAAAATTTACAATTTGCCCTAACTTGCAAACCTGAGGTCTTTACATATACTTTCCACCACTCTACCTCTCTTTCTGGTACGTGGGCCACATGGGCCAAAATGCAAAGTGGAGTGCAGACTGATGAGTGGGTGGGGCTCCCCCCTCCCCACTGTCAGTAGTTAACGATCTCGTCTGCAAGTTAAACAGCCATTCCAACTTGCGTTCATAAGCTAAATCCCTTTGTAAAGAATTCAGGTTTGTATGTTAGGAAAAATACAAATTACTTTAAAAATTTTCTATTTTTGTAGATACCGATCCATTGTTTGCTTGTAAAAATTGTTAATGGGTTATTAGATATTGTTACCAATATACTGTTGTCTTTTAATTGAATGCAGGAAAATACATATCAGCTGTCATGCTTGCTCTGAATAGTATGATGATGATGGAAATGCCAACAGTCAACATTCTCTCAAAGGTATGGTCTTTATATACTAGCACTGGTTATATGGTGTTGTGATGTTAGATCCCCATGGTGGTAGCATTCCTTCTTAGGTCCCAGCTGCAGTGCTTTCTTCCTTCACCTTTTATCTGTTCCCTTAGGTCTCATACAACATAGATGTCCAACTTTGTAAATGTTGCCTTGCTTCAATTTTTACCTCATATGAGAAGACATTCTTTGGATGAGCCATATAAGAGCCAAGAAACTGTAGTAATAATAATTAATTGTTTTAGATAGTAATTTTTTGCCACTGTTTTTAGTGAAGCCACTAACACCTTCCAATCTCATTCAGGTCCTTTGGTCTTAATTGTGTCATATTTCATGGTGATGACATCAAAGGTAAAATGTTATGTAGCATTACTGTACTATTATTACAGTATAATAGTTAGGGATTTTTGTGAATAAGTAAATTATTGACTTTTCACATATTTTTTAAGGAATAACCTTTTAGTCAGTAATGAGTTGTGTGATGACTGTATTGTGTATTGTATCTCCATCTTGCAAAGATGGAGATACTGTACACAATACAGCCATCTGTCAGAAAAAGGCTTATACTGTACTGTATTAGTTACTTGATGAAAGCAGAAGAATTACATACTGCAGTGTAAATTAAGTACAGACAATTTTTGACAAGAAGCATGATGAAATGAGATTAGTTTATGCCTTTCTGCTGTTCACCCCTTCTTTCTGTTCTCAACTTTGCTTTACCTTTGACTATGCATCAGTGACCCTGATTTTCCCAAGGATTTGACAGCCACCTTACGTTCCTTTTATTGTTATTCCATTTCTTTATTGCTTAAATTGTGAAATGGAGAGTTTTTTCATCAACTTACAAAGTTCAGTCTTTTGTATCTTTCTGTTATTTTGGATAATATGAAGTTATGTATTGCAGGTTGATTCAGTTGAGAAGTATGGGAAAACTGCTTTGGGGTTAGAATATTACACAGAGGTTATGGATTTGGATTACCTCATAGACACAATGAATGATACTCCTGTATTGCGGAAGTATGTGAAACTGAATCGAGCCATTGCAGAGGTTGTCACTGACTACTCGTTGGTGTCATTCATCCCAATGAGTGTTGAAAGTCATTCTACAATTCTTGATGTTATAAAGGTATGTACTATATTTTGCTTAATTTCCTAATTGGTGTCATATTACTTTCCTAGACCTGTCACATTATTTTCCCAGAGCTCTAGGGTTCAGTAAAAATGGTTTCATATCATCACAGCATTTGTTTTCATTTAGATTTGTAATGGTTAATTCATGCAAAGTAATTATAGAATGCATATGGTAGTTTTACTTACAAAATTTTTGAAGTGCTTTTGTTTTATTGCAGCATCTAGTGTACTTGGTTGTTTAAATAAGGAACCAAAATTTTTACAGGAGCTGAAGTTACCTAAATAAAACTGGTGTAAGCCAATTTAGTGTTAATTATTTTTTAATATAGTTAGTGTTTGGAGGGGCAGATACAGTAGATCCTTTTGATTCATGATTATCCGTACGGAGGTAGTACCTGGAGCTCCTCCACTGCTCGTTTTAGCTCTTGTTTTACTTGGTGTTTAATGCTATTACATGTTTCACTGTAAGAGAAATTCTTATATAAAAATAATGATGATGATGGTCTTGTGTTTATACATGCTTTGCTTAGCTGTTGGAAGTGTACAGTGTCTTAGTCTTTCCTCTCGTGTTGAAGTTGCTTTTTATTAAAACTTGCTACATTTATAGAATATTGTCTTATCTATGGTAAATGTTTATATAGTGAGAGGAAATTATAAAAGAATATACATCATTATGTTGAGTAAATACTGTACATGAGCACCTCAACTTAACAGAGTTCGGGAGTCTGGTCTCCCGAAAAGTTATGAAATCAAACCAAGTAACAAAGACTCAAGACCTGATCTTATAGGTTACAAAATACCTGATAACTGGTGTAGCAAGGTGGAACAGTTATGTGGAAATCAAGCTCATTTCTTCTTCCCTTGTAATTTATTGATTTTCATTGTAAGTATTTTGAAGGGTTTTGTGAGCTGTTGCAGTAATGAATATAGCAATACAGTAGGTACAATGAAGTAAAAAAACAGTGCACAGACACTACCCGACTTATGAACATTCATTAAGTTAAGTATACCTTAGTTTTACCAGACCACTGAGCTGATTAACAGTTCTTCCAGGGCTGGCCCAAAGGATTAGACTTATTTTACGTGGCTAAGAACCAATTGGTTACTTAGCAATGGGACCTACAGCTTATTGTGGAATCCGAACCAGATTATAGCGAGAAATGAATTTCTATCACCAGAAATAAATTCCTCTTATTCTTCATTGGCCTGTCGGAGATTCGAACTCGTGGCCAGCAGAGTGCTAGCTGAGAACAGAAGCCGCTCGCCCAACGAGGAACTAACAAAAACATAGACACAAGAGCAAAACAAAATATCGCCTTACTATTTTTGTTTCTTAAAATGCCAAAATATAATTTCCCTTCTTAAACCAAACCCTTTCGATTAAAAAAAACTAAAAAAAAAAATACCACAGTGCCAGCCAGCCTCCCATGGCAAATGACTGCCCCAGCCAACCCTCCATACAACCAAATGATCAACTCATTCATTTCTTATCTTCTTGAGTTGTCATGGATGTAAGCTCTTGGAATGTTTTTGGCCTCAAGAGAAACATTCCTCCCCTAAACATGTTATGCAAAAACTTAAAAGGTATCATTGCATTACAAGAAACGCTCCTCTGGCCTCATGACCTTGCCATCTGCGATTCAGTGCATGAAGACTTCAGAGGTTTCTCGATCTCATTGATAAAAGTTACAGATCACTTCGTAGTTGGTCGTCCAAAAGGGGGCCTTTCTTTCCTGTGGCACAGATCATTAGACAATGTGGTGAATGTGATGACCTGTAGGAGTGATAGACTGCTGGTACTTCAAGTGACAGTAGGGGACTCTAAAATCCTAATAATTAATGTTTATATGCCATGGGAAAATAACAATAATTTTGATCAGTACTGCATGATCTTAGGTGAGTTACACAGTACAATTATTCACGATTCTACTGCCGATCATATTTGTATAATCGGGGACCTTAATTCTCACCCCACCAAACAGTTTTATAACAAACTTACTTATTTTGTGAAAATCACACTCTCCAAATTAACATTGTAATGCTCCTCCCTCCCTCTTATACCTATGTACAAAATAGAACGTACACAATTACAACCTCCTGGCTTGACCATTGGATCATGTCCCCACAACTTCATGATTATATTGTGACCTGCAACATTCGCTACGATCTTGCAACAGGCTGTGATCACATCCTCTTACGGTTGTCATTCGGTACCCCATCCTTCCCTACCCCATCCCTCCCTACCCCAAACCCCCTAACTGATTGCCCACCTACTGTTAACTGGGATTTTAAAAACCAGCAGAAAACCGGATCCTTTAGGGAAGCCACGGAAACCAGGCTGCAGACAATAGTTCAACTGGCAGATGCCTTACTCTGCACTAACCCAAAATGTAGAATTGAGCACCACAGGAGAGATCTGAAAGAATTTTATTCAAATATAATTTCCACTATACTTGCCCCCGGCAGGGATACCTTTAGATCTTGTCAAGACAACTCTAATATACCTGGAGGGAATGACTTGGCTAATGGTTTGTGTACACAGTCACAAGAAATGTTTTTACTGTGGAGGCAAAATGGTAGCCCGAGAGAAGGACACTTTGCACTGCTAATGAGACAGGCGAGAACACAGTTCAAACTTGCCCTTAAGCGCTGCAGACTGAATGAAAAGCAACTAAGAGCTGATGCAGTGTCTAGAAAGTTAGAATCCAGTGATTACCCTCATCTTTGGAAAGACATTCAATCCTGAAATCCCAAAACTAAGAAGCTATCACAGAGAGTAGGAGAAGCCGTCGGTGACGAGGCTATCGCAAGAATGTAGGGCGATCCCTTCAGCACTATCCTGAATTGCATAAATGATCAAGACTCTTGAATAGATGTAGATAACCTCCTTACTGATAACATTTGTTTCTTTTCGCCGATCGTATTATGCCAGGTAATAACATCAGCGATGCCATAAACAACCTACCTAATAATAAATTGCCCGGCTGCAATGGTCTACCTGCTGAAGCTTTCAAATTCTGCCATCTGATAATTTACATTTTGTTAGCTGCTCTATTCAATGAGTGCATAATTCATTAGTTTCTTCCAGACTCCTTACTACTGTACCATTAATAAAAAAACAAGCTAAAGGATGCAGCTGACCCCTGCAGTTATCATCCAATTGCAATTACTACAATTGTGTCGAAGATACTTGAGTTCGTTCTTCTAGTGAGACTTCTCCCCACTCTACACACTACTGACAACTGGTTTGGCTTTAAAGCAAACCACTGAACCGATACCTGCATCTACAATCTGAAAGAATTGCTGAACTATTACTGATCATCAGCCTCGACTGTTTTCCTATGTTTTGTAGGTGTGAAAAAAACTACCTGAAGCTCTTCCTGAAGGTGTGTAAACGAGGCACACCTCTATATTTAATTGGAATTTTATGTTGTTGGTTCTTGAAAACAGCAGTTCTGTGTCAAATGGGCAATGTATTGTCATACACCTTCGGCTCCCTGAACGGACTCCAGCAAGGAGGCATTCTCTCTCCAAACCTGTTCAGTACATCACACATGCCCTGACTGTCAAACTGAACTCACTCCTAGACAGATGCACTATCAACGAAACAACAATAACAACCTCTGTTACACCGACGATATGGTTCTGATTTCTCCATCAGTGCAAGGTCTCCAGCAACTCATTGACACTTGCTGCCAACATGCAGAGGAATTTGATATCCTATACAACAAAACCAAGACCCAGTGTATGTCGCTGCTCCTGAGATCACTTAAGCATATTGCAGAACCACAGATTTTCTTCTGAAATCATCGTCTGGAATTCATGCATGAATTTCCGTATTTGGGCCACATTATCATGGACTACCTAAATGATACGGCAGACATAGAACAGAGGCGTCGTAAACTATGTGCAACTGGCAACATGATTGCAAGGAGGTTTGCCTTCTGTCACCGAGACATGAAACTGTTGCTCTTCCATACCCGAGAGACCATGAGGCATATCACTGTTGTTCACAATGATATTCTGAGATGCCTCACAAACACTCCTCGCTATCACTCCGCCACGTAGATGTTCATAGAAAACTGTCTCGGATAATTTGAAAATCATTGTTAGGCGAACAGTGTCAGTCTCATTACCTGACTGAGAAACAGCAGTAGTTCGCTCATACAAAGCATCCTAAACAGTGAGGCAAGAAGATCTAAATTGTGGGAAAGATGGGATAATTAGGCACCTGTTCCTTAAATGACTTATTCTCTATTTTTGCAATTATGCAGTGTCGCAGTGTCATCTGCAGAGTCTGTCATTATTATTATTATTGTTATTATTTTTGTAATAATCCCACTTTCAAGCAAGTGCTTTTGAAAGAAATTGCTGCATCAGCTGCGCTGATCTTGTATAGAGTCGTCTCTATTTTCCATATAACAGTTTTCTCTCTGTTACTACAACTGGCAAGTAACGCGCCAATGTGATTCATCAGGAGGAGTTAAATTCCAGGGATAAGTAAGTCAGATATGGTGAGCATAGTCTGTAGAATTATATATATATTTATATATAAGGATAAATATATGTCGATTCTGGTTACAGGTCAAAATCTTGAAGTGGCCAATGTTTTCCCCGGATTCATCTGAGTATGGTCATGGCAGTGGGTCAGAGTAGACTGGTGATGCTAGAGGGATATACTCTATAAATAGTTGTAGGTCAGCAGGGGTTTTCTCATGCTGATTTGTCATTGGTTGGTGGTGCACAGCAGCCTCCTATTGGCTGGAGAAAGTTTTTCTCAAGTCCTTTCTCAGCGCTGTTGCAGCCTAGCAGACCGTTGAGGCAGGGGTGTGACGTCGCTGGGTGGTGCATGACGTTGCATGACGCTATGGCAGCTGGAATTTTCTTTGGCTGCTAGGATGCCCGTCTCATTAGGTATTTGTTGTGCAACGTCATAGCAGCTCAAATTTTCATTGGCTGCTGGATTGCTCATATCATCTGGTATTCTTGGGCCCGGGGGTGTCATTCGCACTGGTATTACTGATGTATCCTGGTATGCAGTCAACCCTTGTTAAGACGGACTAATAGGGGGCCCAGGGTGTCCATCTTAGCCGATAGTCCAGTTTAACCAGCGATATCTATATATATACCTATAAATACCTATATACCTATAAATACCTATAAATATACTGTATTTCATTATTTTTATAAAGAGTATGGATAATAAACCAATGTAGAAATGTTTGAATTAAAGCTCATGGTAAAAGATGAAAAATGAAGAATAAAACATGATAAAAATTATAGAATTCAGCCGCATATGTAGATGCCTAGGCAGAAACTTAAATGCATAATTTTGTTAAGTAAAATGAAGTGGAGTCTCCAAAATGAAGAGTAAGATTTTTTTACCTTTTTTCATGTTTTTTTATTTTAGTTATTTATTCATTATGGTTTATTATTATCTATATTAATATACTGTTAAGTAAATGTGAGATGATTAAGATCATCAGTAATAAAATGGTGGGACAATTCTCAACACATTTTGTTTTCAACAAAAACATTCCGTAAAATGCAAAAATATACATGATCAAAATTATTGTAATTCAACTTGTGAATTTTAATGATAAGTAAGACTATAAAATACATTTCATCATATCGATCTTGGTGAGGGTTATTTTTTATTGTTACTGACGTTGTCATCAGTTTGCAGTCGTAAATCTGATGACGGTCTGGGAATAGGATTCGCAAGTGATGACGCATCACCACAACAGACGGTTTTGGGATTTTTCGTACCACTATATTAAAGTTAAAATTATTGTTGAATTCATGTTTTCATGAAGAAATAATTATATAAAGCAAATTATTGAGTAATTTTTGCCATCAGCAGTCAAATAATCACGATCATGGCAATGTTCAAACTTAATGCCGTCACAACATGTCAATAAATAGAACAGAAGTAGAGGGCTGTCATTGGCTAGCAGATCATGGCAACCAGCCAGCCAATCAGGTTTTAGCTCTATTCTTTCTGAGAAAGAACATTTGCTCACAGAAGCTGATGATGACATAAGTGCGTGTGTTTTGAATACAAAACGTAGTTTTTAATAGTGTATGTATTTTACCGGTTACATGAAGAATAGAATGAATTCCTTCATATTACTTTGAGTGCAAAATTGTTGGTTCAGAGATTCTTCAGCAACAAAATATATATAAGATGTTTTTTGCTTCAGAAGATATTTACTAAAGCTTTGTTGACATACCTTTAAAACAAAATTCTTGTTAATCTTTCGAGGATAGAATTACGTTGCATAGAGGGAACTGGCAATTCTCTCTCTCTCTCTCTCTCTCTCTCTCTCTCTCTCTCTCTCTCTCTCTCTCTCTCTCTCTCTCTCTCTCTCTCTCTCTCTCTCTCTCATGTCATTTGCCACGTAAACACAAGTATTGTTCAATAACTCGGCTTTTGTCTTCGTAAAGTTTACCTTTGTCATGTCTTTTCTTTTCTAAAAAACATGCAAAGCACCGTATTGTAGCTACCAGTCGGGCAGCAGATAGGTAAAACTGTTAATGCTCGGTGATTGGCTACGATACTTCCTACCATTCCAGACAATAGCGTTTCTTAATGACAGTACCTACTGTGCGCAAGTTAAATTGGTTACAAGTTGAAAGCATTTCAGTTCAGTACAGTGTAAATACTGATACTGAACAGTATATATAAAATAACATAAATGAAAAATTTTTATTTACCTTTGGAAATAAAAAGGAAAACGGTACATGACGAGTGGAGGAACAGTAACTATCTTAAATCATGGTCAAACAGTACATATTTTAAATCGGCTGACCCTCTTCGGTGTCTGTCTTATCCGATGTCCTGGTTAATGAGGTCAGGCTTAACGAGGGTCAGCTGTATTTCTTCATAAGCTGGGTGGGGAGGAAAAGCACTTCCTGCATTGTGTTCAGTGAGGGCTTCTCTTGTTGAATAAGGAGCAGCTCTAGCAGTCGTAGATATGGCTGGTCAGGGGTCCTCCCTATAATCTTGGTGCTTTTGATAATACTGCCGAGAGGAGATGGCTTCCTGATGGGCGATCCTGGTGTGGTTCCTGATAACTCCTTCCTGCAGTTCCTGATAACTCCTTCCTGCGCATGGCATGAAATTCTCTTGGACAGCTTCATAGTAGTCATTCCAATATAAGAGCCGGGACATCCACTGGCGGAGTATGAAAATTGGTAGACTACATTCGTCTGCTTTAAGGGATCTCTTGCTGGTGGGGTTGGATTGCTTTTCATGATCAGGTCCCTGTTACAGTACGTCAATTTTGGTAATAGATGACGAGTTCAAGTTCTTTGTGGGGTTCAGTAGGGGTCACATTCTCCATTACAGTAAACCCCCTGTATTCACGTTCTCATGGTTCGCGGACTCACACATTTGCGGGTTTCTCTGTGGAACATATCTAGCCATCATTCGCGGAAAATTCGCCCATTCGCGGTATTTTTCACTGAGAAATATTCACTAATTACTGTATTTTCATATAATTTTCATGAATAAATGCCCTTTTTGTGATACAACTATTAAAATACTCACGTATAAGCATTTTTACAGGGTTTTTCTTGGTTTAAGCTATCAAAATGGGCAGTTCTAAGTGTTTTTAGAGGGGTTTTAAGCATTCGCGGATTTGACCTATTCACGGGGGTGTGTGGGACGCATCTCCCGCGAATATGGGGGTTTCACTGTATAATTTTCTTCATTACGACTTCATCTTCAGATATCGTGAGTGCATTTTTGCCTTTTAAAACAGCTTGATTATCTCCTTGGGGTGGGGCTGCGATCTCTTATTC
Source organism: Macrobrachium rosenbergii (assembly GCF_040412425.1). NCBI lineage: Eukaryota > Metazoa > Arthropoda > Malacostraca > Decapoda > Palaemonidae > Macrobrachium > Macrobrachium rosenbergii. The sequence continues at coordinate 36,091,356 of NC_089747.1, forward strand.
TCATTGTACCACCAATCCAGCACTGTACAGACTTCCTTATTGATTTGCCGATTCGATTACCTGTTATTCACAAGCATCTGGGTGACACGGTCAAGCTCTTGGTGAGTGTCCTGCCAGGAAGAAGAGTTGGTTAGGGCCCTCCTAACGTAGGCCCTGACCGTGGTGTTCTTGAACCTTGCAGGGCACTCACTTTCACTATTCAGGCACAAGCCTGAGTTCTTAGGCCATCGTCGGTCTTGGAGACAAGACGTTGAGGAAGGGGAGCTGGCCGTTGTTGCTAAATACGACGGTATAATTCAGCGAACAGCACTGATGGAACATACGCCAAACAGCTTCAACCTCATCCTCGTCGTCTGCTTGTTCAAAAATGTCATCTGTGTATCTCGCGTATTTACGGGGTCTTCTTTTATGGGAGAAACTCTCACCTCCACTGTACCCATGTAGAAGTTCACAAACAGGACACCGAGGGGGGAACGCATCGCAACATCATCCTTCTGTCAGAACATCTGGCCTTTATGGGTGGAAAAAGGGGCCTTCTTTGTACATATCTTGAGCGGGGCCTGTAGGGAAACTTCTGGGATGTTCAGTTAGGGTGTAGAGGAGTCCCTATATACGTGATCCATGATGATATCAATGGTCTCGTCAACAGGAACATTCGTAAATAGGGATTCTGTGTCCAAGGAGACAATAGTACCTGTCCCCGGGGAGTCTCGGATTTCTTCAAGGAACTCCGTTGAAGAGCGCAGGCTGTAACGGCTTGGAACGTAGGGTGTCAAAATTTGGTTAAGGCACTTGGCCAGTCCAAATGCGGGGGCAGGTGTCTGGCTGATGATGGGGCGGAGGGGTTTCCATTCTTGCGCATCTTTACATTGCCATACTGGTGACTAAGGTTGTGGTCTCTGACAATGGGCGGGAGGCGTATTGCATTGGTAGCTGCATTGACACTGCTGATGATATTAGCTTCTTTCTTGATTTATTCTGTTGGGCTTTTGGAAAGGCACTCGAACTTGGTGCTTTCAGACAAGATGGCATCCAACTTCTGGTGGTACTCCACCATCTTGATCAGAACGAAGGCTGCTGTCTTGTTGGCTCGGCGCACGGCAATGTCCTCTCGTTGCTCGCGTTACTCACCAGTTGTAGTAACAGAGAGAAAACTGTTATAAGGAAAATAGAGAGACTCTATACAAGATCAGTGCAGCTGATGCCTCAATTTCTTTCAATAGCACTTGTTATTATTATTATTATTATTATTATTATTATTATTTTATTATTATATTTCTACATTTATTGTTATCATTGGTATTTTCTTTTTTTTATCATTACTGTGATTAATATCATTGTAGAGTTCTGCTATTTTCAATTTTTGTGTTTCGCCTTCTGGACCCGACTTCTGTAACCATCTAAGGTCCCTAGCTGGAAATTAATTGTATGCAATCTTTTTTTTTTTTATAATTTTTAATGTTTTGTTTTACTATTCTCAGTATTGTTACTGTCTTTTATACGGCTTCAGCAACTGTGTGGATGTTGCTGTTTTATAATTTTTTTATTGTTACCGCATGCATCTAGATTGTATATGTTATTGTCTCTACTTTGTATATTCCATGTGTATGGCCTTGAGCTGATATAAAATCTATTATTATTATTATTATTATTATTATTATTATTATTATTATTATTATTATTATTATTATTATTATTATTATTATTGTTATTATCATTCAAGATCCTGCTAAGAAACTTACCTATTCTTCTATAACAAGAGCTAGTAATGAAACAAAAACACCTACAGATAGAAGTAACAGAATACAGCAAAATAAATCTCAAGAAGAAATTAATGCTTTACAGAAAAAAATGGTAAAGAATAAAAAAACAGGTACAAAGGATATGGATAACATTTTATCAGATTCATTTGAAATATTAATGCAAATAGGAGCACAAGAAGATACCACCACAGAAGTAGAAGAGGAAAGTTGTGATGGACTGGAAATTAAAGGTAAAAATAGACCTTTGGAGAGAACACCACTCAAAATGAAAAAACCCACAATTATTAGAGAAACATCAGTGAAATCAAAGACAAAGGATATGAAAAAAGAACACAAAGAAAAACAAGCTAAGAATATATCTATATCTCCTAAAATAATAGCAAAACCTATGGTTGCAGAAATCAAAAACACCGAAGAAGTAGAGGAAAACCATACCATAGATAAGAGTGATTTATGTCAAGGGAGAAGAGATTACTGTACTCCATCACCAATAATTGGTACAGCACGAATAAATGAAACAAGAAATATGCATATGATAACACATGTGGATGTAATGATTGTTTCATTGAACTATGCAATAATAACAAAAGATGGTTTAACAAATATTATAAGAAATTTTGTGAAATATAGAAAAAAAGAAACCACTGATTTGAGCACCCATGAAAAAGGTTGCACGTGCATTGAGCACTTTATATAAAGAAAAACAAATGAATGTCATGGGTAAGTTATTAGAAAAAATCCAAGTTGATAATACAAAAAAAAAAAAAAAAACTCGACCACTATAACGTAATACTGTATTTTAGTTAGCTATTTTATACAGTGGAATGTAAATGGTCTACAGACCAGATTACACCTAGGAAAAATACAACAATTACTAAAAGAATATGAACCAGTGATATTATGTTTACATGTCAACAAAACTGTCAGCAATAGGTAAATACACCCAGCATCTACATCACAAGAGGAAGAAAGAAATTTAGGTACATTCATATATGTACATAACAAAGTAGTTGTTCATATAGTCATGCGTCTCCCCCTCCTGACATCCGTGTTTCTGAAGTCAATTGAAGAAGTCATCTGCGGTTGCTTCTCCCTCTGCAAACGTTCGTAGGAAGGATGATTTTGCTCCTGTTAAAAAGACTTATTGTTGTTCCCATCCGTGAAGAGAGCTGTTCTGGTACACGTCCGTGTCCTCTTCGCCCTTCTTCACCACATTACCCTTCACGTCTGTGTTCTCCTAAGGATGTCCAAAGCTCATGTTCTGGGATTCGGCATTCCAGGAGCCCTATTGTCTGGTCTAGACGTTCCTCTCTTTCTCTTGACGAGACCCACAGTAGGCATGCTTCCGCCTTTGGGTGGTTGGGCACACTCGTGTGGAAGATCACACCCGTGTTACTGAGCACGGCCATGCCCATACAGAAGAACGTGCGTGTTACAGGGCACGGCCATGCTCCCCTACTCCGGTTCCTTTACAACCTTCTGGTAAGGAGCACTGAGTCAGCCATACACCTCCGTGTGTAGGTTCTCTCCCATCTCCTCATTCTCATCCCTCCAGAGCAGATGATGTTCATCTTTCCAGGTCAGTGGCTAATGATCGTTCAGTTGCTCCCTCATGTCCGTGTGTCGACCAACGTCCTTCCAAGGAGTATTTGCTTGGTGTATTGGTCTCTCGTTCTATCGAGAGGGATGCGGCTCAAGAAAGTTTCCCCTCGACATATACAGTACAAGTGTTCATTCTCCGAGGAAGGCTTTAGGTCCGGAAAGGACCTATGCTCCAGTCTTACCCAAGAATGTTTTGGATTCTAAGTTCGTCGACAGATCAGGTAGGGATTCCTGGGAATAGGAGGTGGAAGACTTAGAAAACCAGGAGTATTTTACTACTTATGGGGAGGTGTTGGGATAATCCATGAATACAGTCGACCCCCCTGGTCGCGGGGGATGCATACCACGATCCCCCGCAAATAGTTAGAATCCATGAATACTTAAAACCCCCCTCTGAAAATGCTTATAACTGCCTATCTTGAAAGTTAAAATACCAAATGTATACCTTGAACTATCATCCTACATCAAATATACCTTAAACTATTATCCTATTACTGTATTAATCTTTGAAATGGTATTATTAATATAATTTAAAAGTCATCTTAAACATTTTACCCTTAAAAATGTACATACTGTATGGCTTACAGCTTTGTGTGAAAATAATCCAGTCCCCCTACTTATTGAGGCACGCAAATTTTCTTTCATACAGTTACTAATCAAGCCGTCCCGTTTTCTTTTACAGGAGAAACATTGGTATGTATGTAATTCAAAAGAGAGAGAGAGAGAGCACAAAAATACGTATGCACATTAAAAAAAATATAATACTATATACATATTAAGATTATGTAAATCATACGGATACTCACTAGTGATGAATGTTGATTAAAGATGATGATGATGAATTAGCTTTGCAGTTCGATGAATGATGATGAAGCTATGACTGCACAGCAAAACAGAGGAGTTACGTCTGTGAGGGTGCCTCTTCCCCTTCTTCAGGAGGCACTTCGTCAGGGGTTTCGGGTGGCACTTGGGGAGGAACTACTTCAGGTGCTTGGAGAGGCACTACTTCAGGTGATTGGGGAGGCACTTCTTCAGGGGTTTGGGGAGGCTTTGGAGGGTCCTACTTCGTACGTTTAATAAACATAGTGATAGGCAGCTGCAGTTGCTGCATCATGCTGATGAGGGCTTGATTATAGGGTGCCAGTGATGCATCAAGGGCATTTGAAAACTTTAAGGAGCATTCCATATAATGATCCCATAACAAAGCCGCATCCTGCGCCTCCGTAATCATCCTCTTAAGTTGGGACAGACGTTCTAAAGACAGGCCTTCATCCTTCTCCTTGTCTCCTGAACCTGGTGTGCCTTCTTCCTCGCTGGCCGACTTTGTCAGCTCTTCCAAATCCTGGTCCATCATGGGGTCAGAGTAGGCATCAATGAGGGTGCTGACTTCATCCCTGTTGATGTCCTCGAAGCCTTTTCCACAAAGAACCTTCACCAACTGGACCACCTTACCAATGGCCAAATGTTGAATTTCTTCAGGAGAGAACCCCTTATAATTGTGAACACACTCCGACCACAACGTCTTCCAGCAGGCATGAAGGGTCTCCTTCTTCATGTCATTCAGCAATCAGTTGATGACAGACAGAAGTGGCAGTCGTGAATTCACGCCAATATCCTTCAGTGTAAATTGACGGTCAGTGTCCATTGCATTCATAAGGTGTGATACACAAAGATTTAAAACAACACACACAGATTGGCGATTGCACCCGATCAGTACTTAATACACATTGACCTGGGAGATCTGATGCTCCCACAATTCCATCTTCGCGAGATAGGATTGAGGATCTAGCCAGTCAACGACAAGTGTATTAGGATTGAGGATCTAGCCAGTCAACGACAAGTGTACAGCCAATGAGCGCCGTGGAAAATGATTTGAGCTCCTGGATTGGCTGCTTTGCAGACAACAGCTAATAACATGTCTAGTATCATTGCGCCTGGGTATGATCAGAATCCGAGCCTGCATTTTCCTTCGACATTTCTCTGCGGATCTTGGCTTGGGTAAAGCACCTTTTAAGAAAAAAATATGTGTTATTGAAATTTCGCTGTTTACTTTAATATATTAAAGTACTGTGATACTTGAAAATTAGTAAATCTTTTTCATCATATAAAATGTATTTACGTACAGTAGTCACGAAAATATACTGTATAGTAAAATGAAAGTAGACATATCTTGTGTAGTACACAAGTCCCTTTGTATTTTAGATGTGCTCTATGTACTACGTATCATTCTGAAACATTTTGATATTTCAAAATCATCTCACAACACAAAATACTAGCTATAAAATGTACAGTATGCGCAGAATATCAGTGTTTTTATGCGCAATACCCTCTATGTACGTATGTACACTGTATAAGATGTGCAAATGACCCAGCATCTCTGCCCAGCGTCTCAGTTCACTGCTCATGCCTCGAGAAGGAACATGAAAATGGTAGAATGCTTGGGAAGACTCTTGCTGGAGAAGAACTCGCCACTCTCTCTATCCCTCAGGTAGCTGTAGACAATGATAGAGGCATGGGATAATTTTGAAGAAAGAGCCAGAAATTTTTCCAATGGTCTTAATGAACTGATGCAACCCTGTCGCAGCACCTTTGTGGACACATTCAATTACCTCAACAAGGTGGTGCCTCCTGAAACCCCTGATGAAGCGCCTCCTGAAGAAAGGGACAAGGTGCCCTCAGAGGAGATGTAACTCCTCTACTTTGCTGTGCAGTCATATCTTCATTGTCATTCATCGAACTGCACAGTTAATTCATCATCTTTAATCAACATTCATCACCAGTGAGTACCCGTATGATTTAATCTTATTATTATGTATTATTATTACAGGCACTTCTTCAGTTAGTGTACTTTTACAAGATCTGATACCCATTCACAAATTACTGCACTTTTCAAAGATGTGATACCCCTGCAGAAAGTGTTTGCTTAATTTTTGAAGTATTTAATAATTTTTATTGCTTGTAAGTGTAAAATCGGTACGGGAAATTTGTATTACAGTCTAATATTTTTAATGTGCATATGTATTTCTCTCTCTCTCTCTCTCTCTCTCTCTCTCTCTCTCTCTCTCTCTCTCTCTCTCTCTCTCGTAGTTAGCACTCGCACATCTACGAACATTACGTACATGTTTTCTGTATTTTATAGAATTTTACCTTTGTTATGATTGTGACTTATGAAATTTACCAAGTGACACAAAGAAAACATCTTTTACTCTGTGAGTGAAAAGAAAGTGGCATCCCATGAATTAGGGGTAATTTTAGTTTATGTATCTACTGTAAATGCTCTAGTATGGCAAATACAGTACCCATTACGATACTGTACTCTATTTTTACGTATTCCATTTATTTATTTTTTAAGGGTAATGTAGTAAGCTAACTTATAAATGAAATTATAGTAACTTTAATTTAATTTAAAAGTTAGCTTAATACTTTGAGAGCATGATGACAGTCATATTTAGTGTTTAAACTCCAGAAATAAGCATCTATTAGCATTTTTAGTGGCCGTACCAAACTTACGTGAATCTTCGCCTTGCGTGAGGGGTTCTGGAACCTAACCTCGCATAAGTTCGAGGTACAATGGATTCCCGCTAGATCGCGGATCAGCAGTCGCGCCTTCGGTTAATCGCAGGTTTTTCTGTGGAACTTATCTCCATATATATTGCAGAAAATTCACTAATTAGCAAATTTTTTAGTACAGCAGTGTTCATTAATTACTGTATTTTCATTTTATTTTCATGACTAAATACATTTTTTATGAAAAAATGATTTAGTGATTTTCAGATATTAATGAATATCCCATAATGAAAAAACAGCAAAATATCAATAAAATGTAATTTCACTTACAGAATAAACTGTATTATAATGATCTATTATCATCATATATATATAAAAAAAAGATTGTCCCGAAATATGTAAATTGCTTTTACTGCAGGTATGTGTTGCCATATTTTTTCCTCTCAGATTTACTGAACCGTACTTTATTACAAGTTTAGTTGATGCTGTGGTTATCACATATTATAACAGTAAACAAGAGAGTATTTTATCACTGTTGATGTTTCATCTCTAATCACTGTAAAAATATTTAAAATCCAAATTTCATATGTAAGCAGTATAAGGTAACTGTATACTCTCCCCACCCTGTCAGGTCAAGTCTCGTCCCCACCCACTGTGCTGAGAATTCATTTGTAGTAAACCAATTCTCTCTCTCTCTCCCTTTCTTATTGAAATATGAATTACTGTATCATAAACTTTTGTGTACAAAATTAAAAATAACTCCATTAATACATTTGGTAGTGGTGAGCCTCAATCAGCTGATTTTCAGAACTTAAACATTACAAGTGTCAGGACGATCAGGTTTTTTATACATATACGATGATAATGCATGAATATAATACAGTATAAATGGATTCTGTAAATAAAATAACATTTTATTGATATTTTGCTGTGTTTACATTAATGTTGATACTGTATTTGAAAATTAGTAAATCTTTGCAGCATGTACATACACAAGAGAATATTTTACCACTGTTGATTGCATTTATAATTTGGTATTTTTGTCAATGTATATTTAAATATTTAAGTTACTGTACAGTATTTAATTGTTTTCCCTATCTGTCTACTTGCAAATTCCCAATTTTTCCCCTATCTGGAAAAAGAAAACAGGACAGCTTCAATATTGTATGAGAGGAAATGGGTGTGTGAATGTAGGGGAGACTTGAGTTTAGTTTTCACATGTAGCTGTAAACCATATATTTTTAAGGGTAATGTTGTAAGATGACTTTGAAATTATATTAAAGGGTTTTAGGATGATAGTTTAAGGTATATATTTGGTGTTTGAACTAGGCAGTTATAAGCATTGCTACTCCTTTGCCGTCTCCTACTCCATTGTCAGTAGAGAGCCAGTGAAGGGGAGCAGATGACCAGTTTAACTACTCTCCAGCAGTCTCCTTTCACTCAGAGGGGTTAGTTGTCCTTGGAAGGACACTGCTCCTCAGGGCAAAGGGAGATGGCCTCACCTAGCCCAACTTCTCTTGCAGGCGTTGTGGAGCCTGTGGGACTTAGGGAGTTATGGCCATTCCTAGGCCTTTTTGGGGAGCCGAGTGTTTCAGGATTGATCTCCCACTTTAAGGCCTCCAAAGGCTTTCCAGTAACTGCTTCCACCGTAATGTTCCTACTTTCGTGGTTATGGTGTCTACCAGCTTGAGGGCCACCTCTACATTGCTGATAACACTGCACATGCTCCCGGTAGTGTACTTACCTGCCTGACTTGGCCGGAAGAAGTCGAAGAAGAGGAATCGGAAGTCATCATCATCGTCTTTGTCTTCGTCTTCATCTTCATCGAGTGCTGTCACCTCCTTCCCTTCTACTTCCAAATCTAGTAAGCGGAGGAAGAAGAGGGTTGCCTCTCCCAGCTGTAAGAAGTCCCATAGGGCTTCTGACAGCCAGCCTTCTTCCACGGAGCAACCGTTGCCTGTGGTTCCATGGACTCACCTTCCAGCACAGCCCAGCAAGAAATAGTGAGTAGGGAACGGGCAGAGTAGGGAACGGGCAGGCACCCACTCACCCCCTTCCCGTTCTCTGAAGAGAGTAAGGCAAGAGGAAGTCCCCCATCCGGTCTTCTACTATATATACTCCAGTTTCTAAGAAGACTGTAACAAGTCTCTGGGGCAGCCCCTGTTCATGTTCATGTGAAAAGGAACACTCTCCCCCACCTGTACGGCCATTGTCACTATGGGTTGATGACTGCCCACAGCCTTACTCACTTACCGGAACTTTGGCTTGTGGCAGGTCGGGTAAGGGTGCTAGGGATCCCTCTCCTCTCCACCTCCTTGGGGTTTTCTGGGAGCTAGGAGCCGGATAGGACTAGGGTTCTGGACCAGGACCATTCACACTCCCATCCCAGCCCGACCATGGAAGCCAGACCAATCGTATGCTCAAGTGGTGGAGAGATCACCAGGGGCTCTGGTGAGTGTCCCTCTCCTGCGGAGGGAGTAACCTGGGAGGACTGTGACCTGGAAGGGCCTGAGGGTCCTATTCCCTAGGATTCGTACATCCCAAGTTGCAGGGGAGTTTTTCAGAGATTGGTCGTTTGATATGGCAGTTTAATGATCTCGAGGAAGAAACCATAGCTTCCCCGTTGACCACTCTTCAACTATCAAGACTTTTTAGGGACCTCAAAAGGAACCCAGAGTCTCAATGGGCTTGCCATGGTCGTGACTTGCCGATGGGGCTTTGGACCAGGTGACTTCTCTTGTGTCTGGGAAGGAGAACTCACTTAGTTCTAGCTGATTGTGCTAGATACTTTGTCAGCCTCTCACTTGCCTGAGGAAATACTCCAATCCCTTGGAGAGGCCTTTGTCGACAAAACAGGTTGACCCAGACCTGTTTCATCTGTGTCCAGATCAGTCACTGGACTGCCTCCTTGTGGAAGGAGTTTCTTTTTTGCAGCAGGAGGCAGCAGCAGCAGTGGAATCGACTGCCATGGCAGAATTCTAAATGGTTTGCTGGATCGATCTCTGGTCCCTTGCAGTGGCCAAGATCGCTTCTTCCTCTTCAGGGTCTCGTACATTCGAAGAGGAATCCACATTCAGGAAACTGATGTTGTCTGGAGGTAGGGCCTTCACCTGCCTAGCCCACCAGACAGCTAACCTGTAGGCAAAGCTGGTGCTCAAGAGAAGAGATGCTGTGTTGTCTGTGGTTACCAGGTTACCAGGTTCGTCGATTTGGAGTCGGCATTGGCACTCAGGAATGGACCTGTACTGGGTTCCACATCCCCCCTCCCTAGAGGAGAGGTAGAGGCTGCAGTGGACAGGCTAAGGATTATAAACAATGACATGCATGTTCACCTGGCAGTAGCCAAGACATCTGTATTTTCGCATGGCACTGCACCCAACCCTTTGGTTCAGTCTGGCCTTTCCTCTTCGGGTCCCAGGAAAGAGGTGAAAGCGATGCTGAAGAAAGGCACTGTAGAAGTCTTGACAGATTGTTCTCTGAGGTTTTACAGCCGTCTTTTTCTTGTAGAGAAGTCGACTGGTGGTTGGAGACCAGTCATAGATCTCTCTCCCCTGGTTCAAGATGGAAATGGTACATTCAGTACTCATTTCTATCAGGGAGTCCGACTTCGTGCTTTTGCTTTGGTGGACTTGAAGGATGAGTATTTCAAAATACTGTACCCATCCACCAGTCCTCTCGCAAGTACCTCCGCTTTACCCTCTGGGAGACTGTGTTCCAGTTCAGGGCACTTTGTTTCAGGCTCTCAACTGCTCCCCAGGTGTTCACTCAAGTGTTCACCCTTGTCTCAGCTTGGACTCATTCACACAGGATACGTCCTGAGGTATCTCAATGATTGGCTAGTCCTGGCGAGTTCTTGGCCGCAATTGCACCTGGACAGAGACCAACTTATTGAATTTTGTCATCACTTGGGAGTAGTGATCAATTTCAAGAAGTCCTTTTCTTACACCCAGGCAGAGGGTAAAGTATCTTGGCATACTGACAGATACGGCAGTAGCAAGAGTCTACCCCTCAGGCTCACATATCAGAAGTTCAGAAAGGCAGCACAGTTGTTCTTGTCTCGACATGAGCAACCGGTTTGGCAGTGACAAGTTGTTTTTGGGTCACTTGTCGTCCCTGGAGAAGCTGGTCCCTCATGGGCAGCTGCACCTTCATTCTCTTCAGTGGAGAATGCAGGCATTTTGGTCTTCAGCAAGGGAATCCCCATTCCTCTATTGAAGGAAGTAAGGAAGGACTTAGCCTGGTGGCTAGATGACAGGAACCTCTTAATAGAAGTGCTGTTAGGCACTCCCCCACCTGAGATGCTTTTGTTTTCGGATGCATCATCCCAAGGGATGGGGTGCAAACTTAGAAGAGTTGCTGGTTTCAGGTGTGTTGAATCAGAATGACAGACACCTCCACATCAATATCCTGGAAATCAGGGCAGTGTTTGGCACTGCAGGAGTGTCAGGATCGAGTGATAGAGCACTCCATGGTGTTGATAAGTAACAATACCACAGTAGCGGCATACATCAACAAGCAGGGGGGATTAGTTTCCCTTCAGCTACATACGTTGGCAGTGCAGGTGCACGAGTGGGCGGTAACACACTCAGTAAAGCTATCAGCCTGTTACGTTGCGGCATCTGGAACGTAGTGACAGACAAGCTCAATTGTCAGGGCTACATGATAGGGACAGACTGGTCCCCACACCCAGACAAAGCGGAAAGGTTGTTCGATCTTTGGGGCCTCCCAGTGATAGATCTCTTTGCAACCCAGCACAATAGAAAACTGCTGGTGTTCTGTTCAGTCATGCTGGATCCACAAGCAGCAATAGAAGGTGCTTTCCAGCACCCATGGGACAATCTTGATGCCTACACCTTTCCTCCATTTTGTCTGATTTGTTGGGCGATCTCAGGATGACCCTGGTGGCTCCCAAATGGGCATATGCCAAATGGTATCCAGACCTGCTAACTGTACTTTCCGAGGTACTGAGAGAGATTCCCCATTGGCACAACCTGCTGTGCCAACCACATGTAGAAAAGTATCACCAGGTGGTGGAAGGACCAGCGCTTCATGCAAGTGAGAGGTTTTTCTCGCCACAGCAACAGAGATATCTGGATACCTTAAGTCCTCTGCAGCTGTGTACCAGGTGAAATGGGTCATTTTCTGTGGTTGGTGTTGTTGATGGGGCATCTCTTCGGTTGGAGCTACTCTTCAGCAGTAGTGGACTTTCTTGTCTTTCTTCATCAAGAGAAACTTCTCTTTGTCTCATCTGTTAAGGGCTACAGAGCTGCCCTTGGTCAAGTCTTTTGCTTTGAAGGGTGTCAATCTCTCTTCCTTGTGGGAGATCTCCATGCTGCTGAGAAGTTTCGAACAGTCTTGCCCTCCCAGGGAACTCGGGGCCCCTGAGTGGGATGTGACTTGTCTTCAGGAGCCTGACTCGTGCACCCTATGAGCCTTTGTGAGAGTCGTCAGACAGGGATCTGACCTTCATGATTGTTTTCGTGCTTTCCCTGCTATCAGCAAAGAGAGTTGGCAAGCTTCATGGCCTTTTGATGGGGATCTGTCATGTTCGAGTTTATCCCAGAATTTGTAGTGAAGACTCAGAATCTGTCAGTCCCTGACACCAGATTCGAGTTCTTTTCGATCCCCTCCTTAGAGGACTTTGTTGGTGGTAATCAAGACAAGATGCTTGTGTCCAGTTAGGGTGCTGTGGTACTACCTTAAGAAGACTCGACATCTCAGGCTTGATTGTCGATGACTCTTCGTTAGTACCACCTCGACCAAGAAAGAGATGTCCAAGAACACAATTTTTTTGTGGCTTCGTGAGACAATCAAGCAAGTGTACTGTGCGTCTGATGAGGTAGGCAGGAGTGGGTTCCGAGTGAGGGCTCACAAGGTTAGGGGCATGTTGTCCCTCGCATTCTGGAAGAACCTGTCAGTACTAGAGGTATTAAGGGCAGGAGTGCACACGTTTTCCTTGGGTCCTCTGGTGGCTGGTCAAGTTGTGTAGCTCACCCAGCTCCCCTAAAGGGACAGGTAGCATCTCGTCCAAGGTGTACGGTAAGCAAGAGAGAATGTGTGTGAGTGACTGTCCTCCTCCCTTTTCTCTTTTACCTTTCGTTCTTGTAGGGCAGAGAGGCAGGTGGTGAGCTGTCACATGCTGGAGTGGCATGTCATGCGGTGAATCTAGATAACTGAGTACCCTGTCTATAATCTAGAGTAGATTGTTAGGTGCAAGTCTTCCCCTCTCTCTAGCAAGGGGAGAGAGGGGTTGACAATAAAAGAAGCCAATTGGTGTTGTTAGTGTTGACAATAAAGCAATCCTATTGGTGTTATTAGCCTTTTATTGTCTCCGACACTATGGGTCCATCTAAGCCTTTTTTGGAATAATGACACAAGCTCATTAATTCAAGCCCAGAAGTCTGGCAGTTGAACATCCCATATGTTCAGCAGACCAGAGGCACAGGACTCCTCCCTCAGTTCTTTGAGACCAGGAAGAGATTCCTGGGTGGGTAGAACTTCCAGTCTTCAGAGATTTACCCAGAATCCACCCTCCAAAGAGTAAGTCTCATATGTAAGGACTGAAGGTTTTTATTTGTAGAAACAAATCGCGAGTTTTAAAGTAATTTTATATTCCCTAACATATAAACCTGAAGGTCTACATTTACAGCCCACCTCAGCCACCCCTCATCCTGGTACCTGGGCCAAAAGGCAAAGTGGAGTGCAGACTGACGAATGGGTGGGCTTCCCCCCTACAGTCAGTAGTTAACCTTGTTTGAAAGTTAATGGCCATTCCAGCTCGTGTTCGCAAACAAAATCCTATTTAAAGGCCTTTAGGTTTGTCTGTTAGGAAAAATACAAATTACTTTAAAATTTGCAATTTTATGAACTTGCATTATTTTATAGAGCCAGAAAAATCTTCAGTGTTTTTTAACTTTAGCATGTATGATACTATAATTATTGAACTTTATCATATATGATAATAGCATATATAATACCATTATTATTTAACTTTAGCATATATGATTCTATTATTATTTTTATATAATTATTATCTTTTTTTTTGTCTGTCTCAGTTATCCTATTCGACTGGGTGGTATTTATAGTTTGGTGTACTGGGTTGCATCCTGCCTCCTTAGGAGTCCATCACTTTTCTCACTGTGTGCACTGTTTCTAATACACCACGCTCTTCTGCATGAGTCCTGGAGCTACTTCAGCTTTTAGTTTTTCCAGGTCCCTTTTCAGGGATCTTGGGATCATGCCTAGTGTCCCTATGATTATGGATACAATTGCCACAGGCATATCCCGTATCCTTCTTATTTCTATTTTCAGGTTTTGATACTTATAAATTTGTTCTCTTTCTTTCTCATCTACTCTGGTGTCCCCTACGCTGGTGTTCCATGGTACTGCAACATCAGTGAGTGATACTTTCTTGATTTGGCAATCAGTGTCAAGTCTGGTCTATTGGCATGTACAGTCACTCAAAAATGTTTTGCAACATGTTCCAGAAGTTTTTGTTCACCTAACAGTAATTTTTTCTTTTGATATTTACAAGGAAATGTAATTTTCTTATTCGACTTTGGTTATTAACCCTTTAACGCCGAAGCCCTATTTACAAAAACGTCTCCCGTATGCCGGCGGCGTTCGGTGAGTTAGTGCCAAGCAGAAAAAGTTTTTTCAAAAATCACAGCACGCTTAGTTTTTAAGATTAAGAGTTCATTTTTGGCTCATTTTTTTGTCATTGCCTGAAGTTTAGTATGCAACCATCAGAAATGAAAAAATATCATTATCATATATAAATATTGGAATATATGACAGCAAAAAAAAACTCGTATATAATTGTATACAAATCGCTGTAAGCAAAACTGTTAAAGCTAATGACTTAATTTTTTTAGTTGTATTGTACACTAAATTGCGATGATTTTGGTATATAACAAATTTTAAAACGATCAAAGCAACACAGAGAAAATATTATCACAAAATGATGCATGAATTAAGAACGAAGCGGACGTAAAAATTTTTTTTTTTCAAAAATTCACCATAAATCGAAATATTGTGCTAGAGACTTCCCGTTTGTTGAAAAATGAAGCTAATTGATTGAATATTACTAGACTGTAAGTGTTTTAGCTTACAATTGCAGTTTTCGACCATTTCGGTCGAGTTAAAGTTGACCAAAAGTCTAATTTTTTCTATTTATCATGATTTATATGAAAATATTTCAAAACTGGTAAAAGCTACAACGATGAGTTATTTTTTGTTGTATTGTAAATGAAATTGCGCACATTTTCATACATAAAACTTTATGTATCGACTAATATAAAATGGTGCAAATATTACGACAACGAGACGAAAGAATTTCTGAGATGTTCGGCCGAGTTACCGCGCAGATGTAAGGAAAATGTTTTTTTAAAAAATTCACCATAAATCGAAATATTGTGCTAGAGACTTCCAATTTATTGCAAAATGAAGGTAAACGATTGAATATTACTAGAATGTAAGAGTTTTAGCTTACAATTGTGTTTTTTTACCATTTCGGTCGAAAGTTAAAGTTGACTGAAGGTTGAAATTTTGGCAGTTATCGTGATTTATGTGAAAATATTTAAAAACTGATAAAAGCTACAACCATGAGCTAATTTCTGTTGTATTCTACATGAAATTGCACACATTTTCATATATAAAAGTTTATGTAACGACTAATGTAAAACGATGCAAACATTACGACAACATGACGAAAGAATTTCTGAGATGTTCGGCCGAGTTACCGCACGCAGACGTAAGGAAAAAATTTTTTTTCAGAAATTCACCATAAATCAAAATATTGTGCTAGAGACTTCCAGTTTGTTGCAAAATGAAGGTACATGATTGAATATTACTAGAATGTAAGAGTTTTAGCTTATAATTGCATTTTTTGACCATTTCGGTTGAGTTAAAGTTGACCGAAGCTTGAAATTTTGGCAGTTATCGTGATTTATATGAAAATATTTCAAAACTGATAAAAGCTACAACCATGAGTTATTTTCTGTTGTATTGTACATGAAATTGTGCACATTTCCATATATAAAACTTTATGTAACGACTAATATAAAACAGTGCAAACATTACAACAACATGACGAAAGAATTTCTGGCGCGGACGTAAGGAAAAAGTTTTTTTCAAAAATTCACCATAAATCGAAATATTGTGCTAGAGACTTCCAAATGGTTGCAAAATGAAGGTAAATGATTGAATATTACTAGAACGTAAGATTTTTAGCTTACAATTGCGTTTTTTGACCATTTTGGTCGAGTCAAAGTTGACCGAAGGTTGAAATTTTGGCAGTTATCGTGATTTATATGAAAGTATTTCAAAACTGATAAAAGCTACAACCATGAGTTATTTTCTGTTGTATTGTACATGAAATTGCACACATTTTCATAAATAAAACTTTATGTAACGGCTAATATACAACAGTGCAAAAATTACGACAAAATGACGAAAGAATTTCTGAAATTTTCGGCCGAGTTACCGCGCGGGCATAAGAAAAAAGTTTTTTCCAAAAATTCATCATAAATCGAAATATTGTGCTAGAGACTTCCAATTTGTTGCAAAATGAAGGTACATGATTGAATATTACTAGAATGTAAGAGTTTTAGCTTACAACTGCGTTTTTCGACCATTTTGGTCGAGTCAAAGTTGACCAAAGGTTGAAATTTTTTGTAGTCGACGTTTGCTACGTCCACTCGGCATTCAACAGACAATTTTAGTCGACGTTTGCTACATCCAACAGGCGTTTAAGGGTTAATCATACGGTTAACAATATAAAAAAGAATGGTGAGTGAAAAATTCATATTGCGAAAAATGATGAAACATTTTGAAAATTTTTACTTCAGATGATTGGGCAAAAGAGTCAAAGAAGAAACTATATTTCGAATCCAGATAAAAGCTTATTGATTAATAAAGTAATATTGAATAATCATCAATGAAATTATATATAAATAACGAAAGAAAGAATTCAACCATTATTGTTGTCAAAAACAAAAAAGAAAAAAATCTTGTAACGTCGTATGTTATCGTGTGACTCCACATTCGGGCGGGAAAATTAAACTAAACTGTCTCGTCATGTGCACCGATAAGATGGGCGACAGACTGCTGCACCACAATCATTACCTTGCATAAGACTAATGTCTCTATTGTAGATATTGCTCGGCAGCTTAGCGTAAATAAAACAACCATGTATAGAGGAATAAAACAACAGAGAGAATGAGGAAATATGATAAATTCATTGTAAAAAGTGGAGGACGACCTCATTATTGCACTACTGTTACGGATCATCATCGGATGATCACTGAAGGAGCTCCGCCTAACTCCCCTGACAAGCTGGTGTTGCCATAAAGAGAGAACATTACACTTTCCCTTCAAGTTGCTGCTCAAACCATCCGTAACAGGCTACATGAGACCAAAATATTATTTCATCATACTCCTGCCAAGAAACACTTCATATCAGCGAAACACAAAGAATAGAGGCTAGGGTTTGCGTTATAATATAATCCAGTGGCCGATGATTTCTGTAAGAATCATCTTTTGCGAAGAGGAGACATTCTCCACTGATGAGCATGGTAGTCTTCTTCACTGCTGGCATTTAGCATCAACTAAATTAATGTTGAACTTCTTGCTAATTTTAATTCCTTAGAAACATAGATAATAAGAAATTCAAAAATAGGCGTTATATATTCGGTTAACTTCATAAGAGGCATCAAAATGATAGGCCTAAGTTCCAATGAAAGAAATGAGAAATTACACATGATAACAGCATTATATATATATATATATACAAGTATATATATATATGTATATATATATATATATATATATATATATATATATATATATATACAAGTATATATATATATTATATATATATATATATATATATATATATATATATATATATATATATATATATATATATATATATATATATATATATATATTGTATATATATATATATTTATATATATATATATATTTATATATATACTTGTATATATATATATATATATATATACTTGTATATATATATATATTTATATATATATATATATTTATATATATACTTGTGTATATATATATATATATATATATATATATATATATATATATATATATATATATATATATATATATATATATACTTGTATATATATATATATATATATATATATATAATATCTGTGTGTGTGTGTATATGTTGTGATTATATTCTATGTATTACAAAAACAGACATGAAATCTGTTAGTCTAGTTCAGTATATTTTATATTAAGTTTCATTGGTCACAATATACATAGGATTAGTCATTCAAAAATTTGATTAATAATAATGTGCAAGCAAATCTTTACAAAAGTCGTATTTGTTGATGTTAATAAGACTAATAGCTCAACTTATAACACTCGTAGGCCTATGTCTACAAAGTTCACACATATGAAGGAGATAAAACAACGATAGTGATGGCAGTTGGAGATGAAAATATTAAAATATAAGAACAGCGATGGCCTCTGAAGTATTATAGTAACATCTTTTTATTAAGTAAAGTATGACAACAGTAAGTAGTATCAGAAAAACCCCTGTTTAAGGGAAACTGCAGGTAATTTCTCGGACCCACCACTATAGTGTTCAGTTGTTTCACGCGCTTACAACTGAGTTGCCAAATAGTGCCAGATGTCGCTATTATAAGCTGTTGTCCGAAAACTTTTGAAGTATGTTGCAAAACTTTTTTGAGTGATTGTACCACCCTATCTGATCTGATACCATAGTCCCAGAAGACCTTTGCCTGATCATTTTCTATCACTCCCTCAGGTTGGTGTTTGTACCACTTATTACTGCAAGCTAGCTGGTGTCTCTTGCACAGGCTCCAGTAGAGGACTTTTGTAACTGCAAGCACCAGACATTTGCTTATGTGGTTTATGGTCTCGTCTTTCACATTGCGCTTCCTGCATATGGGTGAGATGTTATTTCCATCTGTTGTTCTTTGGACATACCTGGTTCTTAGGGCCTGATATTGTGTTAACATTCCTTCTGTTTCATTCTTGAGTTCTCCCCTCTGTAGCCATTGCCAAGTTTTATTGCCAGCCAGTTCTTTAGTCTGTCTCACATATTGTCCGTGCATTGGTTTGATGTACCATTCCTCTGTTCTGTTTTTCATTCTCCTGTCTGTATATTTATGGGTCTTCACTGGTTTTTAGGTATTGCCCCAGTGCTCTGCTCTTGATGTTGACGCAGTCCTCTATGTTCAGTAGACCTCTTCCTCCATGCTTTCATGTTATGTATAGTCTGTCTGTATTTGCTCTTGGGTGTAGTCCTTTGCGTATTGTCATGTGTTTCCTAGTTTTCTGATCTATGCTGCGGAGTTCAGCGTTTGTCCACTCCACCACTCCCATGCTGTATCTGATTGCTGGCACTGCCTATGTGTTTATGGCTTTCATCATGTTTCCGGCATTGAGTTTGACTTGAGTATTGTCTTGGGTCTCTGCATATATTCTTTCCTGATCATATCCTTCATCTCTTGGTGTTCTATATCGTCTCCTATTATTCCCAGGTATTTGTATCCTGTCTCATCTATGTGTTTGATGCTATTTCTATTGGGTAGCTTTATCCCTTCAGTCTTTGTTTGCCTTTTTGTATGTTGACCAAGGTACATTTTACTATTCCAAACTCCATCCTGATGTCCCCAGATACAATCCTTACAGTCTGGATTAGGGTGTCTATTTCCTTGATGCTCTTACCATACAGCTTGAAGTTGTCCATGAACATCAGATGGTTAATTCTGTTGCCTCCTTGAGTTGGTACCCAGCTTCCATCTTCTGCAGTACTTTTGTTATAGGAATCATGGCTACTATGAAGAGTAGTGGGGACAGTGAGTTAGCTTGAAAGATTCCTGTCCAGATGTTAATCTCTGCTAGTCTTATCCTAAAGCTTGTAAGTACTGTATTCTGGTTGCACATTGTATTTTTTAGGAAGCTGTTTACCTCTGCCACATTTATTATTATTATTATATTAATATAATTTGGCAGCAGACCTCTTTTAAACAGGTTCTGTTGAATATTACTGCTGCTTCAGCTGCATTTATTTCGTAGAAGACTTTTTCTATTTTCCTTATTGCGGACGTCTCTTCATTGTAGGTGCGTGCTAACAGCTCGCCTATATTTGTCATTTCATGGGGGAAAATTAAAAAATCTGGATTTTGCTTTTTTATATATTCTATACAATTAGAACATTATGACATATAGTTGCTAAACCTTGTTGCCGCGACGTTTCGACAGACTCTTCTGTCATTCTCCAGCGGGAGCTAGTAGAGGACTGGTAGATTGCATAGGTCCTTCTTAATTTATGCACAGGCTTCAGCGGGGGGTCATGGACAGCGAATTTTGATTGGTTGCAGTTGGTGAACTTCAAGCCAAATTTCTGCGGCGAAGCTCGATCCTGACAGATCTCCGCAACCTGGGTATATCACTCATTCCAGCATTCCCATTGGCCTGCCGTTGTGTGATGTCATGCCGACTGACATCATTGGTAGTTTGGCTGCTATTGGGCGGAGGATGAATGATGTCATTATTTATTCATTCTGTCATAGTTGGGGGGTTGTCTCGAAGGGTGCCTTGCTCATCAGGGGCGTCTCCATTCTCAGGGTTGTCATTTTCAGGTATTCATTGGATTTGATGGGTGTTCTGCATTACTCTTCTCGAATTTGTGGGTAGGAGCGATGCCTCCTGCATCGTATTCATTGTTGGTTTTCTCTCGGCAATGAGGAGTGCCTCCAGCAGGCGCAGTCGTCGAGGGTCGGCGGCTCTCCCCCCATTATACTTATATTTTGTATAATACTGTCGCGGGAGATGGAAATATTGTGGGTAGCATGGGCATGGTTCATGATGGCACCCTCCTGGGCGTGGCAGGAGATCCTTTTTGACGGGCACATCGTGGTCATTCCAATATAAGCGCCGGGGCATCCTCGGACAGGACACAAATTGGTAGACCACGTTCTTCTGCTTGAGGGGTTCTCTTGCTGGCAGAGAGGGGTTATTCTTCATCACGAGATCACGGGTGCGGTGGTTATTATAATAAATTACAAGATTTATTTTTTTTACTGTCTTCGGTCGGGGTGACGTTTTCCATGACGATTTTCTTCATGAGCTCTTGTCCTCACGGTACTGGGGATGCATCCGGGCCTTATAATATTTCTTAATGTCACCTTGGGGGGCAGGTTGTGCGCTCTCACCATTGTATAATTTTTCCAGGCCAGTTCTAATTTCTTTGTTGACGAGTTTGTTGGTGAAACCATTATTCACCAACATTTGTGCAGCACGTTCGAATTCCTTGTTAGTGCCTTGCCAGGTGGAGCAATGGGAGAGGGCCCCTCTAATGAAGGTCCTGACCATCATATTCTTAAACCTATCAGGGCACTCGCAATCTCCGATCAAGCAAAGTCCCAAATTGGTGGATTTCGTGTAGACTGATGTCTTCAAGTTCCGTTCCGTCTTTGTGACCATAACGTTGAGGAAGGGGAGCCAGTCGTCTGTGCTGAACTCGACAGTGTAGTTCAGTACACTACATTGCTGGAAGGTCAGACGAAGGGCTTCATCCTCCATCTCGTTGTCTGGTTGAACGAAGACGTCGTCGATATATCGGGCATATTTCTTCGGCCACTGGATTCTCTCGAAGATACGTTCTTCTACGGTGCCCATGTAAAAATTTCCAAAGAGGACGCCCAATGGAGAGCCCATCGCAACGCCATCCTTCTGTCTATACATGTGCCCTCTTTGCGTAGTGAAAGGCACCATCTTTGTACAGTTCTCCAGCAGAGCCTTCAGGGAACCTTCTGGGATGTTCAGCGGGGTCATTGTCGGGTCTCTGTAGACTTTGTTCAGGACAATGTGGATGGTTTCATCCACAGGTACGTTGGTGAATAGACTCTCTACGTCCAGAGAGGCGATGGTCCCTGCGCCCGGGGAGTCTTGGATCACTTCGAGGAATTCCACAGAGGACTTCAGGCTATAACTGCTCGGGATGTAGGGGGTCAAAGATATGATTTAGTCGTTTGGCGAGGGCGTAGGTCAGGGCAGGTGTTTGGCTGATGATCGGGCGGAGGCAGTTACCAGCCTTGTGTGTCTTGACATTCCCATACAGGTAACCAAGGTCGAAGTCACCTGTGATGGGGGGAAGATGGACAGCACAGTGCTCCTACCCACGAATTCAAAAAGAGTAATGCAGAACACCCACCAAATCCAACGAATACCTGAAAATGACAACCCTGAGAATGGAGATGCCCCTGATGAGCGAGGCGCCCTTCGAGACAACCTCCCGACTATGACAGAAAGAGTAAATAATGACATCATTCATCCTCCGCCCAATAGCAGCCAAACTACCGATGATGTCAGTCGGCGTGACATTACGCAATGACAGGCCAGTGGGAATGCTGGAATGAGTGGTATTCCCAGCTTGCGAAGATCTGTCAGGATCGAGCTTTGCCGCAGAAATTTGGCTTGAAGTTCGCCAACTGCAACCAATCAAAATTCGCCATCCATGACCCCCCGCTGAAGCCCGTGTATAAATTCAGAAGGACCTATGTAATCTACCAGTCCTCTACTAGCTCCCGCTGGAGAATGACAGAAGAGTCTGTCGAAACGTCGCCGCAACAGGTGTTTAGCAACTATTTGTCATAATATTCTAATTGTATAGAATATATAAAAAAGCAGAATCCAGATTTTTTACTTTTCCCCCATGAAATGACAAATATAGGCGAGCTGTTAGCACGCACCTCCAATGAAGAGAAGTCCGCAATAAGGAAAATAGAAAAAGTCTTCTACAAAATAAATGCAGCTGAAGCAGCAATAATATTCAATAGAACTTATTATTATTATTATTATTATTATTATTATTATTATTATTTATTATTATTATTATTATTATTATTATTATTATTATTATTATTATTGGCCTGAAAGATATTCAGTTTTTTTACTGTTTTGGAATTTGTGTACTTTAGATGGGGGTTATTTTCCCTTGTGTATTACTGTTTGGGGTTTGGTATGCACTTGGTATGAATCATTTTCATTCTAATCTTTAAATAGTGAATATGCAAGATGTTAATTCAAAAGCCTTATTCATTTTACCATGGAGAAGATCTTAATTCAAAAGCCTTATTCAGTTTACAATGGAGAGCTTGCAGATCTGGCCAATCACCAATAGCAGAATTCAAAGCAGGCTTGTGGTAGCTGGGTGGTTCACCTGGACTTCCCATGACAGAGTCTTCCTTCATTAAAGACATGTTCAGGGCTAGCCAGATTTTCACTGGCAGCATGATTTGACCATAGAGGTTAACTAGGGATGGGCATTTGGCAGACCCATAGGTTTACCTATTGAGGAGTTAGCAGCCATCTGCCTGGTTCTTACAGGTTCCTAACCAGGTTGGGGAGGACCTTTGGGTGCTGACCATATGTGTGCATTCGGTCTCTAGAATGTTTTGTGACAAACTGCTTCTTGCCTCTGCTCTTTGTTAGTGACCTTTAGGTATTTAAAAGGGTAACTGGTGTATGGAAATTTATGTTTTCTCCTTTTAAAAAGGCTTTTGTTTTGTCAAATTTCTAAACCAGAAGTTAATTACTTTTTTTCAGCAAAATCTTTTTGATAAACCAATGCAGGAGTGCACAGTTGACCATTGGAAATTTAATCTGTGTAACAAGATGGTGAAATAGTAGCATCAAACATCAAAGGCATGAAGAGTTCATATTTTAGTAAAATTCAGTGTTGCCACATTAGTGATTTTTTATTATTGAGTATTGTGCATTGGTTTTATACAGTGATTTGCATGCACCTTGTAGATTGAGTCTTAAAATCTAATGTTGATTTTTTAAAACGAGTGATTATTTTTTGTTGTGCATCATACATTGACTATTTATCATTTTTACATTAGGCAATAGATCGAGCTAATGGGTATGTGTATGGCAGTGGTGAAGAAGGAAACATCCAGAGACTGTTATCATGTGCTGTAGGGGCACAGTGGGAACATGACCGCATTGGAGTAGCTAGGGATGAATTTATGGGTAGTGATGAAGAACTGTCCTCGGAAGAAGAAATTATTGGCTTGATTGCCCAGCAGAATCAAGATAGATATTGAGAAAAATTTAGATATTTTCCTCAAGGACGTGACATATTGTGCCTCGTTAGCTTTTCAAGCCATATTCTATACCAGTGCAAGTAGGTTTTGAATTTGTTGTGGAATCTTATCGCCCGGAAGTTGTGGTTACCTGAAGGTATCTGAAATACTGTGAAGTATGGTTTTCCATAATTAGGTACTGTATTATGTTGTTGATACACAGTTAGTTTGACAAATTTTAAGAATTTTTTGCTACATAAAGAAGTATAAGTGAGATTGTTGGAAAATGTTGTGCAGTACAAATATATTCATTTTCCGCTCAAAAGAGCTGCTTTTTCCTTAAAAAAAAAATAAATAAAAAGGACAGCATGACATTAGTTTGATGAATTTGTGCACAATATTTTTTTGAAAAGAGTGTATGGTTTATCTTTATAGAATTTTCTATGGAGCTGTAGTATGTGGGTGAATAATTAATTTATAAAACTGAGATGATATTTAATAGAACCTTTGGCATTGTGAGATCATATCACTTTTATTGACTTAACTTTTATTATCAGTTGCCTGTTATTAATAGTTTTTTGTTAAAAATAACTGAATTGGTAAAGTAAATTTAGTTTAAGTTTATTTTTGATTGAAAAAATAATTTTTTGTTTGTCCAGTATTGTAATGGAGATGTAGTTTTATTTGTTTTTAATTCTCATTTGGTCATGCTTATGATTATTAATTATTTGTACATTACAGTGACTTATTGATACTGTACTTTGCTAAGATTCAGTGATATTGATAGTCTTTCGCTAATATTGTATAGTGTGATTTATTTCTAGGCATTAGACAGCAGGGCTAAAATTTTCTGTTAGATGCTACTGACAATTACAATATCTTTATGTATTGGTTGGAAATTGTTTGATATATTTATTTCATCTGGTTTTTAATGAAATATAAATTTTGTAGCTAAGAGTGCTGTATTATTTTCTCATCAACCCTACTGATGAATAAATGGTGTACTGTATTTTTATCATTACTTAACATTGTTTAGGTTGTAATTCAAGAATTTTTCATTGTGATGTATTGACACTTATTTCAGCACTTAAAATCCAAGTGCTTCATTGTAAGGTCACTTTTTATTCCATGATGAGAATTGCATGGCACAAGGTTGGCCAATGAATTTTTACTTTATCAGTGGTTTTTGGATCACGGAATTTTATCATGGTTATGTTTGGATCTCTGATTTTTTTTTCTCAGTGTGTTGTTTGGATTATTGAATTTTTGTTTTGTCTCAATCATTGTACAGTCGGCCAATGAAAAATTGGCGCAGTTTCTTTATTCATCGTTCGTTATGGAAATATTGCCATATGCAGGTGCCATATTATTTGCTTTTCAATCGTGACAGCCTCAGAAGCAATTGGAATTTGGCTTTGCTTCTGCTCGAGTCTTGACGATGACCCAACGTATCGTACAGTACTGGTGTGTCGTCGTTCGTCACCTACAGCCGATCAGTAATAATGAAGCCTGTCAATATTCTTTAATAGCAAAGTGTAATTCAACTAATTTTGTCCTTTGATCAATGAAATAATTGGCATGGCACATTTAGTTGGCCTAAATTTGACTTCCGATTCTGACACCTGATTACCTACAGTAGGCCTATTTTCAACAGTATCTCTCTCGGATGCGTCATGTGAATTAATGTTTAAACCGACAATATCTATATTAATCTGCTTTATTTGATTATTCCCGTTATTCCTTTTTATTGACAAAGTTCTCCTTTGTTCTTATCCTTTTCATTAGTGCTTAACATGATTTACTCAGACCTAGCTATCTCATGCCAAAAACCAACATAAGAAATCAGACGAAAACAATTTAGTCTTTCTTCAATCTAATTCCTCGCATGTCATCCTGTTTCATTCGCACACAAGGAAAGCTGGGGAGTCAAAGCTGAAGAAAACATTAGGACAAAAGAATTACTTTCATAAAAGCATTCTTGGGTTAATCTTGATGTAGATATTCATTTCTCCTAAACAGAAATTAATTAGAATCAGTTTCACACGTATGTCTAGACCTACTGCCATGAGCATATTATACATAGCTGAAAGGTTAGAAAATATGAAAGGTAATTTTCTCATTTAAGTCTATTTCCGATATTTACAATAAAAACTTATATATATATATATATATATATATATATATATATATATATATATATATATATATATATATATATATATATATATATATATATATATATATATATATATATATATATATATATATATATATATATATATATATATATATATATATATATATATATATATATATATATATACTGTATATATACACATAAGAAAAAGTAGAAATCCATGAAGTTGTAATGCAGTCAAATAAGGAGTAAAGCTAACAAACAAATGAAAATAAACATATCCATATTAGTAGGTGAGGTGTAAATATATATATATTTATATATATATATATATATATATATATATATATATATATATATATATATATATGAATTATATAATTCAGTCCTGATATAGGCCTATAAGTATATATAGATTCACATGAATAAGAAAATGTTAGATAGTAAATATATATAAATGAAGTCAGATACAAAATAACACTGTTAAACTAAGGAGAATAAAATGATAAAATTGGTCACATTATATGAAAAGGCAGCATAACTCATTAAAACTTTGTATAGGATCCTCGTATCTAGCATACTTATCCATTTGGCATTGATGCAACAAACTAGTGTCTGCTGCTCCCCTCTTTGGCCCTAAGTTTTCCCAAATATCTATTGCATGCTTTATAAGGTTCTCTTTGGTGTAATACGAAAATGTTCCTCTTTGGAGGAGTGGTAAATAAGCCAAATGTTCGCCAAATTCAAAATAACACTGTTAAACTAGAGGAAATTAAATGAATAGAAATTCACATTATCATAATGTGCAGTTAACTCATTAAAACTTTGTATAGGATCCTCGTTGCTGGGTAACCAGTAGGTTATCTAGCCATTGATGCAAAAGTCTAATCCTGTCTGGCCAGCCCTAGGCCCTAGAGCTGTTAAATATCTCAGTGGTCTGCTTTAAACTAAGATTCTCTTTGGTGTAACTTAACACCCTATGGTTGGGTCATGTAGGCCCATAAGTTTTCTATTGGGTTCAGATCTGCAGACTTGGCAGGCCAGTCAGTTCGAACCACGTCTGGATTCTGCTGGAACCATTGCTTTACAACCTCTGCATTGTGGACCGCAAAATTGTCTATGGCGATATATACTAGCATGGGATACGGCAATAATAGTTTTCGAACTGAGGGTACTAAAATGTCCCGTAAAATTTCAATACACTGCTTGGTGTTCAGAAACGGTCATCGATGGCAATTAGCCCTCCCGGTCCACTGGCAGCCATCCATCCCCATGACCCACCTGATATTCTGCAACTACGCCTTGAAGTCGCGATATTTTCAGCATATCTCTCCACAGAAAATATTATTTCAAATGACAGACAATTCAGTAGAGAGTAGTTAGTCATAAAAAAAGAGAGAACAGTAGGCCTACAACTTTACAGACATTTTCTTCCATTTTTATGTTACAACACAGACCTATCTTATGAATTATACTCTATAAATGAAAATTATAATGTTTCGTAATAGCCTATTGGCATGCATTGAAATTATATCTCAAGACAACTATATGAAGATAAATGTGCAGTATAATCCCCATTAAACTGATAATTCCTGTATGAATAGTCAAATACATATAGTTATTGATCAGTTCTCAGCTTTAGGTCTAGATATATATACAGTAGTAAGGACAAAATAACAAAAGTTTCTTTTTTCATTTTGCAACTATTTATTATTTTCACTTTATAGTCGAATTGCATTAGTTTTTATATATAACGTAATGCACTCAAGTATATACTACATATCAGTTTATAATAGGAATAAACAGGTCCCATCCTTTTTTCTTTATGCTGTTGCGTTAGCAACGGTTTCCTTGCCGGAATCCTGTAATGCATTCCTGCCCCATGCAACCTATTCCGCACAGTCTACACACATATTTGCAGTCCAAGCTGCTGTTTCACAGTAACTGCTGTCATCTGGGGCTGTTCTTTGACAGCTGCAACTATCATATGGTCTAGCTCTTTTCTGGGGCTTCGAGGAGTTCCACTCTAGGCCTATTTTTCACACTTATAATTTTTTTTTTAATCTTTGATAGCATTTTGTGAGTTTCCATTGTTTTCTGTAAAATTTAACAAATGAAATCGTTCAACTACTGTCAACTTTATATTGAAATGATAATATAAGGACTATGTTTATAGGATACTGCTAGTGATAGCTGTCTCCTATTGATGCCAAACGTGCAAATGTGGCCTCTTCCGATGTGGAAGTTTTGATGCAGAACTGGGGTACTCATTTTACGGTCTGCCAAACCAAGTGTGGAAAAAATGTTCAAACTCTTTTAGGGGTTTACTGTGGCCAGATATATTAGTTTCTTATATTTTATGATTCATTGTCCTATATTCTCGGCCATTTGCATATTTATATATCTTTTCATATAAAAATGACTGAATAAAAAGCCATCAAAGAGTGGCTGTTTTGCGCGAATCATGAAGCAGCAGAAGTTGATCGAGCCAAGAATGTCTGATGACTGACACGTCGAATGCAGACGACATCAGAATTACAGCAGCTTTAGGGATCCATCTAATTATGGTAGCTTAACTTTATTTAAATTTGTTTTAGTAAATGTAAAAAATTATTGTGATTAACTTAGGGGAAGTTACAAAAAATGACCTTTAGACTATGAAGGAAAGCTATGGGTTGAATGACTTTAAACTGTAGGCTACCATAGAAGTCAGTCCTGTGGATATGTGGCAACACTGTATTATGGCAGTGGTCGTGATTCGACGTTTTTTATCACTTCGTTTCGTTCACGTGAATTTTGTTATATGGAAAATAGTTTTACGTAATAATATAACATGATGTTCTAAAGATTACAGTGACTGTTTTTAACGCCATTATATAAGATTTACTCCATCTTCGAACAGAAAAATATATTAATCAGGCATGAATCGTGCGTCAGGCAGGTGATCGAAAAATTATGAAACTCTGCCAATTCTAATTTGGCTGACTGTACATTCATAAATGATTACTTGGATAACTGAATTTTGAACTCTGCCAGTGAAGTAAGGAGTAGGTAACAAACATGTCCCGCAGACTACTAGTAAGCTTGCTGTTAGGTGGGGCCTTCAGAACTCTGACTGTTAACTTGCCCATAAGTAGTTTCTCTTAAACTAATTTGGCTAGGCTTTCTTACCTTTTCTTCTCATCCCATTTTCTCTTGTGAGAGAAAATTAATTGGATGACTCCTTGAACCTGAAGGAGAGTGGAGTTAGACAGCACACCTTACCAACCTGAATTACTTGAGTAATGTAAAAGTTGAAAGCCAAGCTCTGCTGGACTGATGACTCTCAAGGCACTGTGAGCTGTGCATATGTCTAGGTAATTGCATAGCACTTGTGAAGGATGGGTTCGTCCATCCTTTAAGAGTCGTTTTTTGGTAGGCAGAGAATATTTTCTGGACAAGTTCTAATCATCCACATCATGTGATGATTAAATTGTAAAGATGGCAGCCTCTGCATAAAAAGTGTTAGTTCTGATGACTCTACTGTTATAAACAAATTAACCTGCTATAAGAATTGTGAAAATAAAAAACAGTGAAGACAAGAAAAGTTAAAAGTGCTAGACCCCACCTTTAGAACTAACTTTGACGCCCTCTTTAGAAGCAAAAATTGTAAAGGTTCCTAGTGATTAACACATAGTAGAATATCACTATTAAAACTAGAAAACGAGATGGTCTTCCAAAAGAAATTATTTAAACTCGGCTAAAAGAAAATCAGTGAATAATGAAAACCACTTCCAAGTCAACAATCAGAAACTTACTAGTAGTCAGTTGCAAAACTCAATAAACTAAGTGTCATTTAAAAGGCATAACAATGAACAGCATTCAAGGCACAATATTTTTACCTAAGTCTAAATTAGTAAAGATACAGTAGTTGATTTACTGCTAAAAAAAAGTAGGAAATTTAAAAGACCAGGAACTTATACAGTACCATTCCAAATAAGAGGAAGAAGTGAACACAGTATCAATATAGATAGGCAAAATAAAGTTTACCTGACAATCCTTATTAACCCTTAAACGCTGATTGGACATACCATACGTTGACTAAAATTGTCTGTTGGGTGCCGAGTGGATGTACGCATGATGCGTCGACTAAAAATGTTTTTTTAAATATTCATGGAAAAATAATTATAGGTTTGCGAAAGGTTTTAAATCGCGCGCTTGAGGATGCTGGAGTTCACGATCACGCTTGTTGTTTTGTTTATGTTGCCACCTACGCATGCGCGAATTTCTTCCTTCGCACCAGAGCATCAGCGCGCATCATCAGAGAGTGGTATCTTGATGCATCCGTGTTTTGCAGAACTTTGGCGTAGTGTTTGCGATTTGTGAGGTAACAGGACGCTTGCAGATGTCCCAACGCTGCCAGGACCGTGAAAGGCGTATTGCCTGTCGGTAGTGAGCGCAGGAGACGAGTTTTAGACTGGCATGCTGGAGAGGGACCAAGCACCATAGACCCAGCCTCAACGCCGTTGTGCGGCCACGTGACCGAAGGGGACCAAGACCACATCCGCCTTTACTTAATTCTAGGAAGCATTGGAGTGTCCTGAGGGGCATCCGTGTTATTTGGGAGGCCTCCAACAAAAGGACATTGACGAGTACTCTGTTGGAGCTTGATCGAGAGCAGGTGGAAATTCCTCATTTCATGGCAGTTGGTCATCCAGTAATGAGGACATCACGCCTGATGTTAGTGATGACGAAAGCATTTGCCCTCAAATGTCCGCACGGAGCCACAGCAGGAAAGAGCTTGAATTTAGTGGTTCTTGAAAGTAAGAGGGAGAGTCTGGAGGAGGAGGAGGAGGCCCCGATTGTGGCTGGTGTGGGGACTCAGACAGAAAGTGATGGGTGAAAGTGAGGGAGATGGGCCAGCCAGGAGGGTGGGAGTGGTTGTGCTCAAGGCACGACGCACGGCCCGTGTAGAAGGTTGCAAACGTCGCGGCAGCTTGGGTGAAGGCGGTTCGTCCGAAAGGGCGAGGTGGTCGAGGACCCCACCCCACCTAACATGCACCCACTCACGCAGCACCTGACTGACCGCTCCTGTGCCTCACTGCACTGGGTTCATTCAGTTCTTCCTGACGCAGGAATTGCCGAATACCTGGTTGCAGATGGCAGATTACGCTCGGTACCTCGCCGAAACAAAATAAACGACGCTGTCGATCGCTGGCGGGCTGCAACCTCACGGACATAGAGCATTTTGGGGCTCCACATTTTTTTGAATGATGCTCAGCGCCGGCGTTGCAGCAATATTAGAGTGGAATTTTTTTTTAAGTACACCAGTGTGCCCGGCATTATGCCCCGTGATAGTTTCCTGTCGTTGGACAGGTATTTCAACGCCTTCAACCGAAGGGCCGTACCCCGGAATAACCCCGACTGCCTCATCTTAGTCCGCCCAGTGTTGGAGTACATTCGTGAATGGTGCCAGTTTCTCGTGGTTCCTTCCAAGAACCTTTCTTTGGATGAGGGGATGATGCCATACAAAGGGCTGCCTACATAAAAGTAAACCTCAAGAAGCCAAAGAAATATGGTGTAAAGTTATTTTATTATGGAATCCAACACTGGATACGCCGTGACTTCTGTATTCTGGGTCTTCCACACTGGGTGACACCGTCTTCGGCCCGGTCGTTTCCGTAACCAGGATACCACCTGTTTGGCGGATAATTATTATAACTCGGTATCCCTGGCCCAGGAACTGTGTATGAAGCAGGTGCGCACGCCGGTGGTGCGTACCCTTCGTTGGTGCGTGGGGCCCTGAATGTCCTAAGAGGTTTACAGTCAGCCACAACATCTGGCAAGAGGGGAGAGACAGAGTGGCGGCAGAAGGAGATGTCTTCGTCATCTGTTGGAAGGGGGTCCGACTCAGCCCATGATTACGACGTCGCGAGCCCATCCAAGAAGAGATCATTCAGCGGAAGAAGCACACGGCAGGGGCCGTTACGTATGAGGAGTTTCGTCCAACGGCCTACTGTCATCGGGCACTGGCTAACAGGCACATGGGAGGAGTTGACCCTTTGGATCAACTCATCCAGAATTATCCTTCGCCAGAGAACCAGGAGGTGGGACACAGAAGCTCCTCAAATACCTCCTTCAGCCTCCAGAATGCCTACATCCTCTTACCGTGGGTACAATTCTGACGCTCGGAGGCTGTCCCACATCCAGTTTCTTGAGGCTGGGAATGCCTCATAAACTTTAATCCAGAGGAGGGCCTTCCAACACCGGCCCCTGCCCTGAGCCCAGATCTGGCCTCGGAGAGGAAAGGGCAGATGTCGCTAGGAGGGCCAACCTTGTTCTTCCTGCTCCTGCTGCCGCCGCCCCTGCTCCCGCCCTCCCTCACATTCCAATGTCCCGTCGGGTAGTGGACCCTGTGTGTCGGCTGCAGGCAGGGGATCACACACTGGAGCTCCTAGAAGGGCATAAGCAGAAATGGTGCCGGGTGTGCCATGAATGGCAGAAGAAGAGACACTGCATATCTGTCGTGACCTGCAAGGTAGCACTTTTGCAGGTTGGGGAGTGGACCGCAAGTACCACACTGCAGTCATATATTGGAGTGAGCCTACCTTAAGGACACTGGAGGGCACAGCGGCCCATCCGCAGTAAGGGCGTGTGTCTCCCTCCTCCACCTGTGCCTCGTCATGTCGAGAGGAAAAAAATGCAAGACTTTTCAATGGAGGAGGGAGAAAACAAGAACAGAATGAAGAGTCAGGATTACGGGTGAGTATTCTGCATTGATTTTATATTTAATTTTATATTTATTACAAGTTTTTATATATCTGTATTTATTGGTGTTTTATTATTTCATTTTTATGCAAAAAGTTTTTCACCTGCATTCCTTTTAGTTATGTATTCGTACTCAAAGTAAAAACAATATAATATTATATGTATGTGTATGTATGAATATAGAGATATATATATATATATATATATATATATATATATAGTATATATATATATATATATATATATATATATATAGTTATATTTATATATATATATATATATATATATATATATATATATATATATATATATATATATATATTTGGGTCTTTTTAAGTTAGCAAAAATCTAACATTCTAGTGATATACAATCATTTACCTTCATTTTGCAACAAACGGGAAGTCTTTAGCACAATATTTCGAATTGTGGTGAATTTTTGAAAAAAAAAACTTTTTCCTTCCCTCCGCGTGCGGGAAATCCGCTGAAAATGTCCGCATTTCTTGAGTCACCTTGTCGTAATTTTCGCGCCGTTTTATATTATTCGTTACATAAAGTGTTATGCATCAAAATGTGCGCAATTTCATGTAGAATACAACAAAAAATAAATCATGGTTGTAGCATTTATCAGTTTTGAAATATTTTCGTATAAATCACGATAACTGACAAAATTTTAACCTTCGGTCAACTTTGACTCGACCGGAATGATCGAAAAACGCAGTTGTAAGCCAAAATTCTTACATTTTAGTAACATTCAATCCTTTACCTTCAGTTTGCAACAAACGGAAAGTCTCTAGCACAATATTCCGATTTATGGTAAATTTTTGAAAAAAACTTTTTCCTTCCCTCCGCACGCGGGAAATCCGCTGAAAATGTCAGCATTTCTTGAGTCACCTTGTCGTAATTTTCTTCGCGCTGTTTTATATTATTCGTTACATAAAGTGTTATACATCAAAATGTGTGCAATTTCATGTAGAATACAACGAAAAATAAATCATGGTTGTAGCTTTTATCAGTTTTGAAATATATTCATATAAATCACGATAACTGACAAAATTTTAACCTTCGGTCAATTTTGACTCGACCGGAATGGTCGAAAAACGCAATTGTAAGCCAAAATTCTTACATTCTAGTAACATTCAATCCTTTCACTCATTCTGCAAATGTGTGAAAGTCTTCTAAAGCACAATATTTCGATTTATGTGAATTTGAAAAATTTTCTTCCCACTATGCGCGAAATCCGCTGAATATGTCAGCATTTTTTGAGTCACCTTGTCGTAATTTTCTGCTGTTTTATATTATTCGTTACAAAAATGCTATACATCAAAATGTGCGCACTTTCATGTAGAATACAACAAAATAAATCATGGTTTCAGTTTTATCAGTTTTGAAATATTTTCATATAAATCACGATAACTGACAAATTTTTAACCTTCGGTCAACTTTTACTCGACCGAAATGGTCAAAACGCAATTGTAAGCCAAAAACTCTTACATTCTAGTAACAATCAATCCTTTGCCTTCATTTTGAAACAAATGGAAAGTCTCTAGGACGATATTTTTGATTTATGGTGAATTTTTGAAAAACTTTTTACTTCCTCTCTGCGCGCGCGAACTCCGCTGAAAATCCTTCTAGCATTTCTTCAGTCACCTTGTCGTAATTTTTTCGCCGATTTATATTATTCATTACATAAAGTCTTATAAATCAAAATGTGCGCAATTTCATGTAGAATACAACAAAAAATAAATCATGGCTGTAGCTTTTATCAGTTTTGAAATATTTTCATATAAAATCACGATAACTGACAAAAATTTTAACCTTTTGTCATCTTTTTGACTCGACCGAAATGGTCGAAAACGCACCAAGACAAAACTCTACATTCTTGTAACAATCAATCATTTACCTTCATTTTGCAACAAACGGAAAGTCTCTAACACAATATTTCGATTTATGGTGAATTTTTGAAAAAAAACCTTTTTACTTCCCTCCGCGCGCGCGAACTCCGCTGAAAATCCTAGCATTTCTTCAGTCACCTTGTCGTAATTTTTTCGCCGATTTATGTTATTCGTTACATAAACTGTTATACATCAAAATATGCGAAATTTCATTTAGAATACAACAAAAAAATAAATCATGGTTTTAGCTTTTAACAGTTTTGAAATATTTTCATATAAATCACGATAACTGACAAAATTTTAACCTTCGGTCAACTTTGACTCGACCGAAATGGTCGAAAAACGCAATTGTAAGCCAAAATTCTTACATTCTAGTAACAATCGATCCTTTACCTTCATTATGCAACAAACAGAAAGTCTCTAGCACAATATTTCGATTTATGGTAAATTTTTGAAAAAACTTTTTCCTTCCTCCGCGCGTGCGAACCCACTGAAAATCCTAGCATTCTGAGTCACCTTGTCGTAATTTTTTTCGCCGTTTTATATTAGGCGTTGCGTAAAGTGTTATACATTAAAATGTGTGCAATTCCATTTAGATTGTCACAAAAAATAACTATGGCTGTAGCTTTTTTACCAGTTTTTGAAATATTTTCATATAAATCACTATAAGAAAAATCGACCTTCGGTCAACTTTAACTCGACCGAAATGGTAAAAAAATGCAATTGTAAGCTAAAATACTTACAGTCTAGTAATATTCAATCAATTTCCTTCATTCTGAAACAAACGGAAAGTCTCTAGCACAATATTTCGATTTATGGTGAATTTCTTAAAAAAACATTTTTTTACATCCGAGCGTTACGAATTCATGCATCATTTTGTGATAATATTTTCTCTGTGTTGCTTTGATCGTTTTACAATCTGTTATATACCAAAATCATCGCAATTTAGTGTACAATACAGAAAAAAAGTAACTCATTAGCTTTAACTGTTTAAGCATAAGCCCGATTTGTATACAATTATATATGAAATTTTTTTTCGCGCTTTCGTCATATATTCCAATATTTATATATGATAACGATATTTTTTCATTTTTGATGGTTGCATACTAAACTTCAGGCATGACAAAAAAGGAGCCAAAAATGAACTCTTAATGTTAAAAACTAAGCGTGCTGTGATTTTTTGAAAAAAACTTTTTTTCCGCTTCGGTGCTCACTCCCGAACGCCGCCGGCATACGACAGACACTTTCGTAAATAGAGGCTCGGCGTTAGAGGGTTAAAAATACAGTCATCTCCAGACTTTACAAACCTTAACTTTCCAGAATTCTTATCTGCTCCGTTATTGTGATGGTTATTTGCTAGACTACATTTTTTAACATGGTGCGTTTTGCAGATCAATTTTGGAAACTGAATGATGAGATTGATGGTATTACTGGAAATTCAAGTGTAGACTCTAATATAAGGTCTTTGTTACATAGATTATGTTACTTCTCTGAAAGCCAGACCCCTAAAGTATCTGTAAGTGGATGCTACTGTTTTTGAAGAAAACAGACCTGTAACATTAAGTACTGAACTCCGTCTAAAGCAGACATGCTTGAGGTATGGACATACAGAAAGCAGTGCCACAATGACCTGGAATGTACCTAGTGTGGATCAAATAACCATGTAATTGGATGGGATCAAGGAACACCAGAATGTATCGAGTATGGTCAAAGGCATCACACAATCAATATTTTGTTTATGTATATTTGCATAGCTGAACTGAAAGTACTGAAGCAGAGAACAGGAATAACCACAAAGGATATTAAAAAGAATTAAAAATTAGAGGGTTCAACAAGAACTATGACATCACAAGATAACCTGGATCAGGTGAAACAATACAATACCCCATAGGGGGATAGTGCTGTCAGTGCACCTCACATGGTGCACTGTAGGCATTTTTAAGGTTCTTTGCAGCATCCCTTTGGCCCCTAGCTGCAACCCCTTTAATTCCTTTTACCTTACATCCGTGCATACTCTCTTTCTTCCACCTTACTTTCCACCCTCTCCCAACAACTGTTTCATAGTGCAAATGCAAGTTTTCCTCCTGTTACACATTTAAAACCTTTATACTCTGTTTCCCTTTCAGTGCTGAATAACCTCATAGGTCCCTGTGCCTTTATCTGAATTTTATACTCCATATCATTCCAACAGCAAAATAATGATACAACTGAACATACAACTAATTAATCACCACAAGATGTCATATTATTAATGAAGTAATCGAAGGACAAAGTTATCTTTAAAAATTAATACCAAGTTGTTAGTACAATATGAAAAACACATTAACCTCGAGCACACTGAGGAAGTGAACATGAAAGAAAGCAGTAATGGAATATGTCTGTCTTTGATAATGAGATGATAAAAACTTGTTCCAACACTATATACAAACCATCGGTCCTTTACATTAGGAATTAGAGGCAGTCCCCGGTTTACAACAGGGGTTCCGTTCTTACGCCACGTCGTAAGCCAAAAATCGTTGTAAACCAAAAAATCGTCGAAAATCATAAAAAATCCTAAGAAGACCTTACTTTAATGCTCTGGGTGTATTGAAATCGATGTAAACTGCATTTTTATTGAGTTTTTCATAAAAAAAACTCCAAATTTTCATTATTCTGCCGTTTTGGAGCCATACGAAGCGTCATAACCCTGGAACATGTGTCATAAACCGGGAAATAATTTCTGATGAATATATATTATCTGAAAAGCGTCATAACCTCGGAATGTCATAAGCCTGACCCGTCGTAACCCGGGGACTGCCAGTACTTACGGCGAAGCTGGACATGGCTGTTAAACTCTTGAACAAGGTGGTTAGGCAGTAACTACCTTCAGGTAGGCAGGAATACAAGCCTGCCCGAGTGTAAACATCCCAGTTTGCTTTCTGCCATTGTGTTGCAGATGTGTTTTCGGAGCTCTTTGTCCGACTGTTGTTGAGCTCTTTATTTATCCCGGTGGGATCTTTCTGTATTTTCATGTATATATTACTTGTGTTTGATATTTATTAATATACAAACCCACGATTTGTGATAGCCTTGCTTAGCCATCCTTCCCTTGCATCTGTGTCTTGGGTTTGACGGCCAAGGGCTTGTTTAGAGGGGCGTAACAGAGTGGTAATGCTTCTCTTCCAGTAGCCCTTTAATTAGATACTGAGGGCGTTCCCCTGTACATTCGGATATATTAGATTGGGATGTAATAACTTCGCTTCCCTACATTGATTGGGACATAACAAGTTCACTCCCCTTCTTGGGCTCACGTCTTCTATGCCTCTATGTACAAGGGCACAACTACTCCCTTTCTACTTGTGAGAGTTGTTCTTTCGTTGCCTGCTCTCATGGAAGAGTTGCGTTGGGGGTGGGGGAGGTTGTGGGCATCGTTGGTAAGTTTTGCTTCCACAGCACCCTTGGTGGCCTCCCCTCCTTCCTTCTCTCTCCCTGTAGGTTCTTCTTCTATCTCTCCTTCGCCCTCTTTGCTTGCTCATTGGGCGAAGGCCTCGGAGCGAGAGGAGTCTCCCTCTACTAAGCATCTTTGCTTTTTCTTTCAGGTTGACAGAGCATTGTAGGTGCAGCAGTAGTTGGCTGGATATCTCAGTTGGGATATCTATGCCTGAAGGAGTCCCGATGTTCATACAGTGTTTGCTTCGGGATCGTCCACAGTACCTGGTTGGAAAGGCATAGATCCACGTTGGGATCGTTCCGACTCTATTCCCGCCACTGTGGATTGATCGCTGTCATTGCTGGCCTTCATGTATGCTGGTACCCTTCCGCGGTATCTGTGGTCCATCGGCTCCTGGCCGTGCTTCCTGTGTTATTGTCTGCTGACTTTGGTGATAAATCTCTGTGGCGGCTCTCCTGGTCTCCTGCCGCAGCCATCCTGATTGCTCCTGTCGCTGCTGGTGATGTTCATGTGACATTCCTGGCTGTTGCTGTAGCTCCTGCCTTCCGAACTGCTTCCATAGCTCCTGCATCGGCTGTCCTGGCCATGCCTGCTGCTTCTCCTGGTGGTCGTGTCCTGGGCTGCTTCCGTTGTGATCCTGCCTAGCTGCCCTGGAGGTTGCGATGTTTCGTGTCAACCATCCTGTAAAAGATGTCGGAGTGAAGGTAAAGGAAGTCGCCCTGTGGAGGTAGCCACCATCTTCTTCAGCTTATCTTCGTTTTCATCTTCTGCTGCCTCTTCCCTTCCTCTCCCGAGGTTCGAGGGGGACCCAGGACACCGGAAAGACCTCCATTGGCCGAAGGAGAGGAAGTCTGCTTCTTCTCCCTTGAAGTCCTGTGGGGGTCTAAGGACTGCCTCCTTCCGAGGAGTGGGTCTCTTGTTGGCTCTTCCTGACCTTCGGGTTCAGGAACTGATTCGCATACCCCTGGGTTTTGTGTTTCAGGAGCCATGGGCACGTAGACCTCGATTTGTGCTCCCGTTCCCAGTCCCAGAGGTTCTGCCTCTAAGACGGGTGCTGCTTCAGGCGCTCATTCACAAGCTGCTCCGAGTGTTCAAGATTGTGGAATATCGAGTATCCCGATCTGGTCTGGAGAGTATCCTCCCTGGCCCAGTTCAGGAGCAGCACAAGAGAAAGGGCTGAGGCACCCAGGTGTCTCAGCTCTTCCTGCAAGCACTCCCCAAGTGCTTACCAGTACTCGGTCGGGTTCTCAGCCTGGTGTCTCGATCCTAACAGTTCCAACACCAGAAGAAGCAGGGAAGAGGTTCCCTTTGGAAGTCCTGCAGGACTTCTAAGGCCCTGCCTCTCTTCTGGGAGGCAATTTTCACTTGTTGGCTCTTCCTGCCCTCGGGCAGGAACCGATTCAGATTCTCCTCTAGGGTCTCGTGTTTCGGGGGCCGTGCCCTCGTTGCCAGTCTTAGAAGTCTGCATCTAAGACTGGTTCTGTGCCTGGCTCTTATCAATTTCTTAGGAATCGAAAGCAGCTGCCCCATTTTGGGGAGTCCGAGGGTCGCTTCAAATTCTATGAATCACGAGCGCCTCCCTGGGTGAGAGGCACAGGACGAGAGAAAGTGCCAAGACCTGGGTGTCTCGAAACTGCCTGCCAGCTGCTTCTGCTGCTTTTGCTGGGTTTCATCCTCATGTCTTGAACCTTAGGGTCTGAGCATGCAGGGTAGCAGACACAGAACACCCCTTTCAAACTTTTCTTCTCGAGGCCCTTGGCCTCAAAGGAGTTTAGAGCCCGGAAATTAGTGCTAGTTCGTAAGCAGACTCCAGTTCCACCATGTCCAGTTGTGATTGTGTTCACGCAATCACCTTGGCTTGCTCGCCCCACTTGCCTCCCAGTCCACTGCTTACCACCCAGTCTGGATCGCGTTTGCGTGATCGGCTCGGTTCAGCGCAGCTTGGCTCGGTCCTGCTCAGTTTTTCCGCATCAGGTTCTCGGCACTGTTCAAGTGAACTTCTGCTCTTCCCAGGAAAGTGCTTTGCCATGGCACAAGCCCTCTCTTCCTCGTGTGGCAATAACTTTCGGTTGATTATCGCTCACGGTCCGCCTCCCTCCTGGTCTTACTGGCAGGACAGGTAGGGGTACTCTTTCCTCACTCACTGTTCTTTTACTCTCAGTTGTTCCGAGAAATGCGAGATGGACAGAGAGAGCTCCAATGAATTTGTCTTTCTTTGGAGTCTAGCTGCCTGGTGTGCACTTTCGGTGTCGGTCCCCTGATTGTCTCGTAGCACAACCAGGTAGCTGGAGGAGGGTCGGGATCTTGGGTCTCTCCAGGGAGAGGCAGGAGTTTCACGCTCGAAGCAGCGAGAGTCTTCCTCTTCAAGCTGCGACGCCCTCATTTCTCAGAGAACTTCGATCCGATTCATCAGCATGAGGATCCTGGGTCAGGACCATGGCACCCCCAATGAATAATCTTCATCACTCATAACCCCTGCAGTTCCTGAAGGGACTGAGAGTTTTGGGGACCGCCGCAGTCCTTGTTTGCAAGAGCATTCTCGACCAGATGAATACTTTTCTTCGGAGAAGGAGTTCTTTCAGGTCAGGACACCAAACCTCCCCCGCCTCAACAGAGTGCAAATTCCTGCCTCGGACGGGTCTTACTGACTGCAGGTTGTTCATCCGGACTGGGTTCTCTCTCTGCTTCTCCTGGCCAGGAAGAGTATTCTCTTCTGCAACGAGAGGTAATCTGGATATTGAGGACACCTGGTTTTCCAGAATGTCTTCTGTGGATGGATCCACCATCCTTCACTTTTAGGCTTTCTCTCCTCGGATAATGACTATTCTGGAGAGAACCCTGCTTCTGGAGACTGATCCTGTCCAGTGGGTGGTGTTAAGAAGAAGGACTTGTCTTACCAACTCCGGTTTGTAACTTGGTTTCGACCCTCAGGGAACGAACCTTTACTAGGTTCTGCCTTTCTCTTGCAGAGATTTTGCCAGATACCTCAGTAATCAAGGTTCATACCAGTGCACTGCCTTATCCTTGGACAATGGCCAAGACTTTGGGTCTTAGTCATCTCATCTCGACCTTGAGTTCAAGCCAGCCCTCAACTCAACTTAGCTAAGAAGTCCCAGGCTTCAGAAGAAGATTGCGGAACATACAGCCCCCTTCTTCCCTAGGGAAAGTGCACATAACTGTGTCTCTTTCCACCCTCTTTTCCCATATGGGAGGAGGGAAGAAGAAAGAGAGAAAGAAGTATTGACTGGGAAGAAGTTCTCCACTGCAGATTCTGGATGAAATGATACTTACCAAGTCTCTGAAACTGGCAGCGACATTACTGAGACCTGGGAATGGATTTCTTCAGAGAAGTGTCCATTTCCTGGGTCTCGGCAATTCTTTCATCAACTTCCATCCCGCTTCCTCTCCCATTCTCCTGATTCAGGAAAACGCCAGCCTGCCAGAACTAAAATCGTCTTGGTATCCTGTCATCTTGGCAGAAGCTCCCATGGTGAGAATGAGCTGAGGTCTGCTTCCAGTCATCCATCCTTCTTTCCTCTTCAGCATGAGGAAAGAGTTACACTAATTCTTGGATTGAAGCTGAACTTTCAATATGCTTTATATTCTCCTCATATCGTGTGTCTACCTCTAATCTAAATTGATCGAGGAACAGGCAGGCGTTAAACCAGTA
Source organism: Macrobrachium rosenbergii (assembly GCF_040412425.1). NCBI lineage: Eukaryota > Metazoa > Arthropoda > Malacostraca > Decapoda > Palaemonidae > Macrobrachium > Macrobrachium rosenbergii. The sequence goes on from NC_089747.1 coordinate 36,133,209, forward strand.
AGACTTTATCTTGAAGTGTGTGGACTGAGATGATTAATACCTTTTCATCAACATCCTGAGCTCGAGGCAAGCCTCTTGGCCTTCCATGAATTTCAGGATGAGTTTTGCAACACTCAGTGGTTTCATTGAACAACAACACCACAGTAGTGGCATACATTAACAAACAAGATAACAGTTTTCTTCCTGTTTCATCTGGTTGACATTTGTAGGTACTTGAGTGTTCTGAGAAAATTTAAGCTCAGTTAGCTAGGATTATTCCTGGGGATGCAGTAGTGGTAAGTAGCTTGTGCTCTGGTTTGAGTGGGATTGGAAACATGCTCTTTCACTCTTTTCTTCAAGAAGAGACTTGCTTGACTGAGAGATCCATACCATCTTTCTCTGTTTGCCCCCAGCACAAACAAAAGCGTGGGTTTTTTCAGCCCTTCATACCAGACCCATGGGTCACATGAGGTATGCTGTCTTTATGGGGAAGCACCACTTCTAAGTTTTTCTCTTTGTTTGTCATGTTTCACTAGGCTCATGTTATTAGCTCACCCTGAGTTACAGACAAATGCTAGAAGACTTCGCCTTTCGCCCGACCTGATAGCTCTGCTTCCGAGGCATCGAGAAGAGTTCTCCTCGACTCAGCTTCCTGTAGCAGCTAAACAAGAAGCAGTTCTTCAGGCAGTACATCCCTGTGTGTTCAGGACTGGGAGACTTTCCAGCTTACCTCGCAACCATAGGCTTTCTCGCTGAGCGGCAACGGATGTAGCTGGGTATCTCTTGAAGTCCTCTGCAACACTGTTCCAAGGACTGGATCCACCTTCGCTAGTTAGTGTCATTGGCAGAACTTGTTCTCAGGTCAGAGTCACTCTTCAAGTCTGGACTTCTTCGTCTTCTCCGCCAAAGGTTGCTTCTCTCCTTTTTGGTTGTGAAGAACTGAGGCCCTTGCTACCTAGTCTTCTATCTGAAGTAGCCTTTTTCTCCTCAGTCGAGATTTAGCTACTGATAAGAAGCTTTTTCGGTCTTGTGCCTTATGGAGCTGTTACCTGGGTGGCATGTGACTCTCGTTTAGGGTTCCTGTCCTGTGCTCTGCTTGCCATAGAAGATGGAAGAACAGGTGAAGGGGATCAGTACCTCGACACCTTCTCAGGTGTCATAAGTGGACTCCAAATCCATCAGCATCTAGTGTCAGGTTCGAGTCCTTCTTGTTTCCCTCCTCCTTGGACTTGGTATCGATGATCCAGATCAATCTTTACTTTGTCCTATTAGAGAGCTGCAGTACTTTCTGAAAAGGCATGACATTCCTAACCTGGATGTCGTCGACGTTTTCGCTAGTACTATCTCTCCCAGGGAAAAGGTGTCTAAGGTCACATCTTTCTTCTGGCTTTGTGAAGCAATCAAAGGAGGTACTCGGCAGCCGGCGACGACGACACTGGTACTTTCCACCTGAGAGCTCACGAAGTCAATAGCTTGGTCCATCCCTTGCATTCCAGAAGTTTCTGTAGGTCTGGAAGCAAGATGTGGTCTCACAGACCACACTCTTGTCTTCTACCTTCGGTCTTGCCCATAGGCCCTTGGAACCTTTTTTTCTTAGTCCTGTGGCGTCCTTCATGAGGACAGGTAGCATCTTGCCTAAGGTGTTGGTTCTGGAAGTGAGAAGGATCCTGAGAGTGACTGGCCTCTCCTCCTTCTCCTCCTCCTTCTTCGCCCTCCTACTTCTCCTACTTTGGAATAAGAATAGGACTAATCGAAACTTGCTGGATCTGGCGTCTGATGGGGTAAGACTACACATCGAGCACCCGTTCTATTTTTCTTATAGAATCATAGAAGCAATTCTGCTCCTTCCTCTAGCAAGGGGAGGAAGGAGACTCTGGCAATAAGGAAAACCCTATCTCAGGTTTTCCTTACTGTCTCCGACTCTTAGATTCTTCCTAGCCTACTTTGTATGAGTTACGTTTCCTCACTCATGCGAAAAGGTCCATTATCTGACATTTGATCTTGCAGTTCCTACACTCCGATCAGTATATCAGAGGCACTGTACTCCTCCTTGCTCTTTCGACCAGAAGTAGCCCAGGTGTGCAGAACTTCAGTCAATTCAAGAGACTTGCTCGGATTCCTCCCTCCAACCAGAGAGTCTTCCTAATGTAAAGTGAGTGTTCCTAATGTAAAGGACCGATGGTTTGTATATCATGTCGGAACAAATCACAATTTTTAAAAGTAAATTGTATTTTTCCTAACTATACAAACCTGAGGTCCTTTACATTTTTATGCCTGCCTCTTGCCATCCTCAATCTGAACCTGGGCCAAAAGGTTACCTCCGGGCAGGCAGGTATTCCCACCTACCTGACGGTAGTTACTGCCTAACCACCTTGTTCAAGAGTTTAATGGCTGTGTTCAGCTTTGCCGTAAGTAATTCCTATTGTAAAGGACCTCATGTTTGTATAGTTAGGAAAAATACAATTTATTACTTTTAAAAATTGTGATATTTCTACAATAAAAATTTGTCAGAAGTGCACCCCTTCCAAAATGGCAATTAAAATCAAAAGTGATGATTTAATTTTAGAATCAAATTCTGCAAGACCCAAATTACAATAGAAATAAAGAACATGAAGAATTATTAGATGAAATAACATCCCAGCATTCCAAACAAAATAACATGCCTCTAAAATGAATCTCATGTTGCTAATTGCTCCAAATATTTAATGTCGTGACACATGTTGGTGTGTGTAGCCCATGCCTTGTAAGAGAATGCAAAAAATAACCTTGACATGAGACAGTCTAAGGAATCTAATATCCAGTTCCATGAAATATAAAAGAAATAAGGATTAAGATTTATTTAAATATATATACAGTACAGTAATGCATTGTTCCTACACAATATACGAACCATCAGATATTTGCATTAGGAATTACTTTCAGCGAAGCTGGAACAGCTGTTTAACTGTATTCCATCAGTATGCAAACCCACGAACCATAAGCCTAGGTGGAAGGGCAGTGCCTAACATGTATGCCCCAGTATTAATAGTAAACGGTGCACACACTTCCGCTCTCCTATCGATGTTGACCCTCATGTCCTCTGCACCATTTGTAGGGGGCATGATTGCAATCCTAATTCAACCTGTAGTGAGTGTTGTTCCTGGTCTCCAATCCAGTGGGTGAAGTTCACCAACAGGAGGCAGTACAAGAAAAATTCCCAAGCGTTGTCCGATGATTACACACCACCAACTAAGCTGACCCTTCTTCATTTCTGCCTCCTGCTAAACTTCCTTGCACAGCTCTCTCTTTTTCTCTCTAGCAATCTCTCCCTCATCGTCTTCACATGATTCTTCAGGTGAAAATAGTTTTTGGGGGGTGGGGGCTGGTGATGATGAGGCGTTCACGAAGGCAACCACCTCCATTCCCACGCACCTGACCCTGATGACCCTGGCTGTGGTAGATAAGACTGTGCCTCATGATTCTGCTGTGGGTTATGCTCTTCCTGTTGTGCACGCTATTCCTGTTGTGCCTGCTGTGCATGCTGTTCCTGCAGTGTCTGCTGTTTCTGTTGTCCCTGATGCTCCTGCTGCTACCGCCTGCATGGGGGACCAACTTTTGACCGCAATCCTGAAGAAGATGTCCAGAAGGAGAAGTCGAAGAGGTCTCACAAGGTGTCATCGTTGTCTTCTTCGTCTTCGTCTTCATCTTATACTGCCTCCTCTCCTTCTTCTGATGCTCAACGGCCGAAGAAGAAGAAGAAGAAGGTTGCTTCTCCCCTCCTAAGAAAACTTGTCTCTGGGCCTCTGAGGGGCTGCCTCCCCCCACAGAGGCGGCAGTGGGATCTCTCGTTGGCTCTTCCCAGTCTACGGACTCGGGGGCCATTTCTTGTACCTCGCTGAGGTCTCGCGAAATGGAAGACTTGAGTGCACTTAGTCTCCAAGGCCCGTACTCCCAGAACTGGTTTTGGGAAGTCCACTCCCAAGACTAGTGCTGTGCCTGCCTCCTCCCAAGTTTCTTTGGTCACTCGCGTAGGATGGGCTCCCATTGATCACCCTGGACAAGATACAGAAGCTTTGGGTGCTCGACAAGATCGAGTCACTCCGAGTACTCGGGGGTCACTGAAACCTAGAGTACCCCAAACCAGTGCTGGAGTCTGCTCCCTGGTCTGATTTAGACACAGGACAAGAGGTGTCGAAGCATGCAGATGCTTTTTCACCTCCTGCCTATACTTCATCTAGTACTAGGCTAGGTTCCCAACCTAGTTTTCCGGACTCAAGGGTCCAAGCACCCGGAGATGCAACAAGGAGGTCCTCTCCTCAGTCTTCTTCCCACCAGGAGGCTTTGGTCACGAAGAAAACTGAAGCACATTGGGAGGATGGCGCAAGTTCATGCCTGGGAGTACACAATCGCTCTCCTCTGGCCAGCCCTCATTCACGTTCACGTGATCAACTCCACTCGCCTGACATGTGAGTTCGGGTGCCTTCACGTGAGCCTGTGCTTTCCTTGGGACAGTGCCTCGCCTCGTGAGTGTAGGTGCTCTCCTAGACCCGTGCAGCCATTGCCACTGCAAGTTGGCGTCGCTCACAGCATTTCTCTCCTGCCGGTACTTCCGACAGGACAGGAAGGAGTGCTCAGTCTCCCTCACCTATCCCCTCAACCTCTTGGGGTTACACTGGGAGTCAGAATCGGACAGGAGGGGCTCCCACGGAAACGCTTGTTCCCACTGAAGTCCTACGACGAAGGCCTACATTCAGGGTTCAGTTCTCGTACCGACCCAGACGTATGCCCAAGTGGTCGAGGGTGGTTCAAAAGGGTCTGACAAGGTTCTCCCTCCTGCAGGGAGAGGAGATCGGGAGAACTGCACCCTGGAAGGACTCGAGGGTCCTGCTCCCCAGGACTGGGCCACCCCCGAGATACAGAGTTTGCAGAGATCATCGTGCTGATTCGTCAGTGCAACAACCTTGGGGAAGGGACAACGGCCACTTCTGTAGATCATCCATTGCGCTTTGAATCTTTCTTGGGTCCTAAGAGGGAATCCTAAGCTTCGTTGGGGCTGCCATGGTCCGAACTTTCCAACGGGGTACTCGAGCAGGTGAATTCTCTGGTCTCTGGGCAGGAGAATTCACTTCGCTCAAATCGCTCAGATAAGTTGCTTCCTCCTCTTCTGCCTTGCCAGAAGCATTTCTACACGCCCTTGGAGAGGTCTTTGCCAACTAAGCAGGTTGACCAGGACCTGGTTCGTCTAGGCCCAGGTCTGTCGCTGCAGCAGCTTACTATGGAAGGGATCTCTCTTTCACAGCAAGAGGCAGCGAACCTAGAGACTATCACCATGGCAGCACTCCAGGCAGTCTCTTGGTTGGATCTGTGGTTCTTCACAGTTTCCAAGGTGGCTGCCTCCTCAGGTTCGATCACGCCTGGGGAGGATTCTGTCTTCAGGGAGATTGTGCCAGTCTGGAGGTAGGGCTATTTCCTACCTGGCCCACCAGACGGCAAACCTGGTGTTGAAGAGGAGGGACACTGTCCTGAATCGGATCTCCAGGTTTGCAGGACCCGGGTTGGCTCTGACCCTTAGGAATGGACTACTGTTGCGTTCTGCCTTTCTCTTTCCTAGAGATCGAGTAGATACTGCCGTGAGAAAAAGATGTGTCGAAGATAATGACTGCCTTGTCCACCAGGCAGTGGCTAAGACCTCTGGGTCTTCGCTCGCCTCTGCGTTGACCCTTGGGTAAAGCTAGCACTTCTTTGGCCCCTAAGCCTTGTCCACCAGCAGTGGCTAAGACCTCTGGGTCTTCGTGCACCTCTGCGTTGACCATTGGGTAAAGCTAGCACTTCCTTGGCCCCTAAGAAGTCCCAGGCTTCAAAGGGCGCCCAAGGAAACACCCAACCTTCTTCTCCCTCTGCCAAGAAGGGAGCGCAGCCGTGCCCATTTCAACCCTCGTTCCAGCCAGGAAAAAGGGGTAAAGGAAAGAAGAAGAAGAAGGGAGGGCACTATGGGTAGCATTCCCCTCCAGCTGCTGCCATTGGTAGCGGGGGGGTTGCCTGTCGAACCACTGGGCAACATGGCAGTGATACGGAGCTGAGACCTGGGTAGTGGATGTCCTTCAGGAGGCTATCTACCTCCCTTCGAGTCTTGACCACCCCTCACCAACGACCCTGTCCATCTCATAACCTACATATCTGGTTCACTGAAGGATCTCATCTTCCCGGAGGAGGTGCAGGTGATGCTGAAGAAAGGCGCTGTGGAAGTCATGACAGATCTGTCCCCAGGGGTTGGAGACCGGTCACAGATCTCTCTTTCTTGAACCGATTCGTTCGCCAGACTCAGTTCACGATGGAATTGGCACGTACCATGCTCACATCCATCAGAGAGAACGACTTCATGCTTACAGTGGACTTGAAGAATGTGTATTTTCAAATACCCATCCATCCATCCTCTCTCAAGTACCTACACTTTATCCCCAATGGGACAGTACAGTGGACCTCTGCTAGATTGTGGTTCAACATCCGTGGACTCAGTCATTCGTTGTTTTTTCTGTGAAATGTATCTCCAAATACATCGCTGGAAAATTCACTAATTTGTGGATTTTTTCGTGGAGCAATATTCACTAATTACTGTATTTTCAATTTATTTTCATGGCTAAATACATTTTTTATGATAAAAGAAGGTTTACTAATTTTCAGATATTAATATTAACGTAAACACAGAAAAATATCAATCAAACGTTAAAGTAAAATCATTCATTATTGATCTATGATCATCGTAATATGTAATGTGCAAAAAAAAAACGATGTTCACCCCCTCTCTCTCTCTCCCCTTGACAACATGATATTGGTTGAAGGGGTTGAAAGTAGCCAATGACAAAGCTTGTAGCTCAATGCTTTGTAAGTACCGTCAGTAGTGTATGAGTTGTATTTTTGTTCTCTCTCTCTCTCTCTCTCTCTCTCTCTCTCTCACCGTGATAAGAGAGAGAGATTTTTTATGCTTATGTAACGTATTTTTTTTTTGTATGATAATTATCATACAAATATATTTACTAATATCTGAAAATTAGTAAATAATGTATTTGCTAATTTTCAGATATTAATATTAATGCAAAAACAGCAAAATATCAATCAAACATTAAAGGAAAATCCCTCAATATCGATCTGTTATCATTGTAATATGTACTGTATGAAAAAAAAACAATTTCACTCCCTCTCACTCTCTCTGTCTCTTTCCATGACGACACGTTATTGGCTAAAATGAGCTGAAAGTAGCCAGTGACAAAGCTTGTAGCTTGATACTTTGGTATGTACTGTCACAAGTGTGTGAGTCTCTCTCTCTCTCTCTCTCTCTCCTCCTGTCTCAGTTTTCACTATCTCTCACTGAGATGAGAGAGAATTTTTATGCATATATGTAATATGTTAATTTGTTCTGTATGATAAATAAATAATTTACCAATTTTCAAATATTAATATTAATGTAAACACAGCAAAATATCAATTCATTGAGGAAAATGTAGTGAATTAGGTAAAATTTTAACTCAGTATAATTGTTTTCCCCGAGTTTTTTTTTTGTCTCCGACTTAGGGGGAGGGATGAAGGCGTAACTGTCAATGTTCTTGACATTCAAGGAATCACGTGTCAGCGGAACCCCTCGAGCAAAGAATGTTCTCAGTCTCCATGGGCAGCAAAGCTGACCATCGGGCTTCGTAAGTACTGACACGCGTTTTCACTCGCCAAGAATATCTTCTTGCCAACAAACTGCTTAATTACACAAAAGGTTAATACAAACTGCTTAATTACACAAAAGGTTTATATGGTGTATATATACTATAATGTTCTATACCTAATGCTTTTATATATATATACATGTAAATATATATACATGTATGTATGTATGTATGTGTGTGTGTATGTATATATATATATATATATATATATATATATATATATATATATATATATATATATATATATATATATATATATATATATTATATATATATATATATATATATATATATATATATATATATATATATATATATATATATATATATATATATATATATATATATATATATATATGTGTGTGTATATGTATATATATATATATATATATATATATATATATATATATATATATATATATATATATATATATATATATATATGATTTTACCTGGGGAAATGCTTATCATAAGCCAGTTATAGACTAAATGAATGATTTTATTACTTACCTCAATGTTTTTATAATATCTGACTGCTGCTGATTCAGGAAATCGTAAAAACAAATGAAAAGGGGGACTATAACTGAGCTGAGGGCTCTACTCACAAGGCATTTTTAAGCAAAACATTTTAGGGTAAGTTTAAGATTACGTGTATTTACATTAAATGAACAGAAGACGAAGTGAACTAATTGGGTCAGTAAGGCCTGAGAGATTAATTATAACTACGAACACTTGAAGGTGTATCCATCGATGTGATGATGCTGATAAGTTCATGAAGGGCGAGGCACAATCAAGGAAGAATTCCACGGCTAAGGATCCCTCTGTAAATGGAGAGATTTACGAATTAAAGGCCAGTAAGGACACAGTAAAATATGCATAGGACAAGGTGGTGCATGGAGGGTACCAAGGATGACTTGAACACACGATCTTATGTAATTGCTCAAACACTGGAGTTTTCGTAACACTGCTCTAACAAGGCGAGGTTAATATGGAATTACTGTCACTTAGAAATGAAAATAGGAAGTGGAGGGCGAGAATTAAAATAGTGTGACTGAATGAAAAGAACCTTTGCAACAGATAATTTTACCTTATGGAAGAGGTGGCTTCATCGTGGGTAATGGCGGCTGAGGAGGGCTATAAAGCTTCTCTGGTAAGGATACTAATGGCCCCTACTAGATAGGACCACGTGGTAGAGGCATGGTGCTCTGAAGGAGGCGGGAATGCAAAGGGCAGATGTGACTCACTCGCGTCCTGATTGGTCTCTAACCTCTCGTTCCTTCTGTCAGGCCTTTTAAGACCTCGGGTCGGGGATTATGATGGGGTTAGTATCGTTCCCCTATGCGCGAGCATCATTTGAATCACGGGTCGCCTTGTGGTGAGCCCATTCCAGGTGTTCCTATGGGACCCATGCCTCTCTCTAAATCTGGTTTATTCAGCCTCTCGCCAGAAGTTAATCTCCTCCTAGCCTCATGTTCTGAAAACAAGGGCTTCCCAGAGTCACATATTCAAGAGAGAAAGTGGGCGAGATATACTAAGTGCAATTAATGGATTTAGGGAGGGGCCAGTATTCCTTTTGCCCTTCCTTGTCAGGCAGTGCTAAGCAATACACTGTATTTTATTTCTCAGCTGTAAATTAGGCGTTTGGTAGCTTGGATGCTTGGGAAGATGTAGCAATACATATATATACATAAATTTATTTATATACATATATTATATATTGATATACATATATATGTAAATATATATGCATAAATATGTATATATATATATATATATATATATATATATATATATATATATATATATATATATATATATATATATGTTGTGCCCTATTAACAAGGTCAGATAGGGTCATAACCCCTTCCACATCTGTTTTAAGAACAATGTCATATCATCTTATACTTGGGACACATTAAACCTAGCCTTCAAAAAGGTGAGACTGTTAATGGCTAAAATTTTCCTCTGACACTTCAGTCTGTGGGCATACCTCTCTCCTACTAAGTGGAATTTTTCCATAAGGGCTTAAGAGTTAGCAAACTAGCAGAGATATTCATATTTATGTATATATATATATATATATATATATATATATATATATATATATATATATATATATATATATATATATATATATATATATAAACATATATACACACACACACACACACATATATACACACATATATATATATATATATACATATATATATATATATATATATATATATATATATATATATATATATATTTATATTTACGTGGGTGTAGTTACATTAATTTACTGAAATTATTAATTCACTAAGCCTTGCTTATAAATTTCAAAAAAAAAAAAAATGGAGAGGTCGCCACCATGAAACGAATCAGTACAAGAATATATTTATTTCACACGAGAACGTGAATTAATTAAACTTATTGAGACTAGCTCCAAACAAAATAAAGTATTAAAATTAGAATATTTACAGGAGCTCAACAGCTGCTCGAAATATTAGTCCTAATCAGGACGAGTATATTAATCCTACAATGCACAACAGATCTGAACCTCTTCTAAGGGCTCTCTGGCAACAGTTGATGTTCAAAGGACGTGAACGTTGCTTCCAAGCACTGAGGATCGCAAATATCCCCAAGCAAGAGTGAAAAACCAAGCTCCAAGGCATACATACACATCTGGAAATAAATAATCCAGGTAACATTCGCATATACAGGAATCTCTCTTTATAATAATATTAATTACAAGGAATGCAGTTTTCTTATATCAGGAACAATACTTTAACACCATGGGGGTATTTTAGAGGGTTATATCACTGGACAACACTGAAATCAATTACAATATGAACTTCATCAGGGGAATATTCAATACTAGGGTTCTTAGTAAGGGAATTCTTAGAGATGGAAAATTGAACAATGAAAAATGAGAGATTCAGTCGAAGGAAAAGAACACTGGTGAATCAACTGCGAAAATCAGACTTACCGTGACTTCAATAATGCAGTGATCAAGTACACTAAGCTCACTTCGGTCCGCTGGGTTCCACAAAAGAATCCACACGTGTGAGGAAGAGACAGACAGAGGTGCTTTGGGAAGAACACCTGGGTACGTTTTATCTGAGTCGTGTCCTGAGAGCGTCTGATCTTTGCTGGTCTGTTTCTAGGCCCTTCTTCTTCGTGGTTCCGTCCCAACAAGGCTTTGGATATTGTCTCGCCAATGGTCTGAAATTTCGCAAGAGACTCGCCAGGAAACAGGTTACAGAAAAGTAGCAGTTGGGGGAAGGGTGCCTAGGAGCCAAACTAGTACGAAGTACGAACATTTTCCCCTATGAATGTCTGTTGACTGGCTATTCGAAAACATCTTGAAAGCAACGTCTTCTTCCCGCTTTACGCCTCTTGTGTGGGAATGTACCCCCAACTTCCTAGCACTAAAGGAAAATTAATATTAAGATGCAAGAAGAGGTCGAAGCAATATTTAAATATAATATTTATATATATATATATATATATATATATATATATATATATATATATACATACATATACAGTATATATATTTTATATATATATATATATATATATATATATATATATATATATATACATATACACAGTATATATATTTTATATATATATATATATATATATATATATATATATATATATATATATATATATATATATATATATATATATATGTGTGTGTGTGTGTGTGTGTGTGTGTGTGTGTGTATATATATATACAGTATATATGTATATACATATGTATATATATATTGCAAATATACATTCATATATACATATAAAAATATATATATAAATGTATATATATATATATATATATATATATATATATATATATATATATATATATATATATATGATTATAATCACTTTAACGCGTATTTCTTTTATCACAGGTTATCATAGGTGAAAAATAAGAGACGAGGTGTAAGACCGGTTTTGACTTTATTTTTGAACTATTAGCGAAGGACTGATATATAGTACTTGAAATGACAAACATATACAGTATACTACAGAAGCAATACTGACGAACATACACAACCGGTTGAGACTACAGATCCCCCACTGACAGGTGTCAAGGTAGGAGTGGCTTCAAAACTCATTTCGGTAGAAATCACAATATACTCTCAAGGGACAATACCGAACAGACCATAGGAGACTACAAATCCCCACCTGACAGGTGTCAGGGAGGTTGGCTGAAAATCTCATTAGCACCTGATAAATAAATTAAGTAATGTACAGATTAATAGTGAATCCAGGTTTGTGAGTTTTGATGTGGTTTCACTATTCACAAAGGTGCCAATTGATGATCTACCAGAGTTTTTATCGGAATTATTAAAGAAAACACAGATGGATATCCCATTTTCTAAGAACACTCTAATTGAATTGATTCAATTATGTGTAAAATAATGTAATTTTGCAATTAATGGCAAATTTTACTCACGAAATTTTGGTATGGCAATAGGAAACCCTCTATCCCGAGTATTCAGTGATTTGTACATGGAATATTTTGAAAAGAAAATATTAAAAAACGTACTACAGCGAAATGTGGTATGGTTCAGGCATGCTGACAACATAATTTGTGTATGGCCAGGGAACGAAGATGTAAATAACATTTTTGCCATGTTAAATTAATTACTACCATTAATTAAATTCACTAAGGAAATGGAAAAAGATAGGTTCTTGATCTTTTCGGATTGCCTCATACGTAGAAATAGTAATGAGCTTATATACAGTGTTTACTGAAAACCTTCTATTTCTTCTTATGTTCCTTTTTATTCTGGTAAAAGCAGTAAAGTTAAGAAACCAGTGTTCACATCTATGTTTTTAAGAGCATTACGTATACGTAGCTCTGAATGTATTGATGATGACATACATAAGATTAGGAATACGGGCAAGAACTTGAAATGTCCTGACAGTGTCTTAGACAATGCATTAGAAGCGGTAAAAAAAGGCTGCATCAAAACGAAAAAGAACTGTACAACACAAAAAATTTGATTGTAATATCATATAATAATAATAAGAAAGATATCCCCATCTTCTTAAGAATTCCGGTGTTAATGTTGCATTTAAGAACAATAATACAATGAAACATGTACTTAGAAAGAACTCTCCCAACACTACTAAAGGATGTGTACATAGAATTCCATGTAAGTCTTGTGACAGCTTTTATATTGGTCAAACGGGTAAAGCACTGGGAAAGAGAATAGAGCAGCATAAAAAATATGTGAGATATGCACGGGTGAACAGTGGAATTTTTGTGCATATTAGTGAGAACAATCATGCTGTCAACTGGAAAGGGGCAAAATAGATAGCGTATTTTAAAAGTGCACTGAAAAGGAATATCATTGAATCTAGCTTTGAAAGATCTTAATGAATACTACACGCAAAACTTCCTAAATGCTAACCCAGACAAAACACAGGTATGTGCTTTCCATCTTAAAAACTACCAGTCAAAAAGGGAGTTGAACATCTCACGGAATGATATGATACTGAAGAATGATAGCTTCCCCGTCTATTTAGGCGTTACATTAGACCGAATACTATCTTTTAGGGAGCATGTAAGTAGAGTAAAGTAGAAGGTGGCTACCAGAAATAACCTCCTTAGCAACTTGCCAATTCAAATTGGGGAACAAATCCTCAAACCCTAAGACATACAGCTCTGGCAGTAAATCCCGCAAGAGCTTCATAACCACCACCAACCTCGACCCCAGGGAGTCAGCAACTTACCGCTTAGAACGCTGGAGAGAAACTGACCACTGCCCACTGGGTGCGCCATCCAGAGGACCAGAAGCCCATGTGAGTCTCTTCCCCATGGAACAAACCTCTGTAGAAAGGATTGGGTAACTCTTAATCGAGTAAGAGCTAAGAGTTGGAAGGAATGGAGGCAATCTTCATAAGTGGGGTCTTGCCCCCTCTGCGAGTGCCCATGTGGTCATCCCATCCAGACAATGAATCACATACTTGGTGGGTGTGAACATGGGCCAATCTGTACAGATTTGTACCTCTACGAATGTAATCAGGCCGCTATGCAGTGGATACAATGTTGGCGCGATAAGATATGATGATGATGATGATGATGATATAAAAGAAAGTTATGGTCTTAATATGAATATCGGTCAAGGCATGTATAAACTTGATTCTATAATTTCAAAAGATATTTGTAAAGTGTTTAGACAGTAAGGATCGCAGTAGAGATGTATGGAAAAATGGTTATTATATCTGAGTATTCAGCATGGAGGCAGTAGTACTAATGAGTTTTTTTGCCCCTCCCCCCAACACCTGTCAGAGTGGATTTGTAGTCTCCAACGGTGTTCATGTTTGTAGGTATTTTCCCTTAAGAGTGTATTGTGATTTCTACCACTATCTCCGGTGGGTTTTGAAGCCACTTCTCCTGTGACACCTGTCAGTGGGGGAACTCTAGCCTCAAACGGTTGTGTATCATCGTCAGTACGGTCTCTCTAATATATACAGTATATTGTGATTTCTAACATTATGTATCAGTCCATCGTCAATGGCTTGGAAATTAAGTAGAAACTGGTCAGAACCTCATTTTCTCACCTGTGGTAATATATATGTATACATATATATATATACATATACATACATACATACATATATATATATATATATATATATATATATATATATATATATATATATATATATAAATATATAAACATATATGTATATATGCATTTTAGTATATAATATATACTGTATATGTATGTTTACGATTAGAGAGAAATAAGTATTCCAAATATCTACCTTACAAAAATGATGTTCAAGTTAAAAACTGTAAATATTTCAATGGATAAGAAGCGAATGAACAAAAAACTATGGGTGACTGAGACATATCAAGGTGATTTCATACGAATATTCCCAAGATTGGCTCCAGCGTCTCCGGAGAGTCCCGAAGGCTTTCGTAGGATTGTTTCATCATCATCATGGACTTATATATATATATATATATATATATATATATATATATATATATATATATATATATATATATATATATATGTACACACACTTTAATATCAAATACTAATAATATTCGCAAAATATTTTATAGACTTGACAATGCAACTTTGGATGTGTCTCGACCCGTCGGCATTAACAATAAACAGTTAAAGGATGAAGATTCCTTACCTTACTTTAAGTATACCTTAGTTTAACCAGACCACTGAGCTGATTAACAGCTCTCCTAGGGCTGGCCTGAAGGGTTAAACTTATTTTACGTGGCTAAGAACCAACTGTTTACCTGGCAACGGGTCCTACAGCTTATTGTGGAATCCGAACCATCTTAAACCGAGAAATGAATTTCTATCACCAGAAATAAATTCCTCTAATTCTTCATGGGCCTAGCACAGTGCTACCGAGAACTATACCGGACCCGTCCAACGAGGAACTAAATCCTTACCTTACTACTTCCTTTGTGTCATATATTTATATGCATACATATGTATGCATTTATGTATATATATATATACATAAATGCATATAATATATATACATACGAATATATGACACGAAGGAAGCAGTATGGTAAGGAATCCTCATCCTGTAACAGTTCATTGTTAATGCCGACGTGTTGCGACACATCCAAAGTTGCATTTTGAAAGCTATAAAATATTTTGCAAATATTATTTGTATGTAAAATTAAAGTATTCTGTGATGATATGTTATGACAACAACTCTTTATGAAATAAAACACTTAAAACTAAATTATATATTCATAGTCAAAAACACCAAAAATAAAAGTTCACCAAAGCCTTGAAATAACCCAACTGTATGAAAGAAAGAGTGAGACTAAATTAAATTCATAAAAATAAAATTACGAAAACCAGTTGCCCAAGTTAGGATATAAACAATTGTACAGAAGAAGATTGAGTGTTTAACGACGGTAGTCTTTTTGATGATTATAGATTCTAAGATAGTCAAGTTGTTGTTGTTCTGCCTTGGCCAAAGGTTTACATAATTTTGAAATGTTTTGTACATTCGATTGTTTATTATTAGATAATCTGCTACCAGTTCTATGACTTAGGCCCTGTGAGAATCTATCCACACTTTTAGCAGCCTTTTCGGGCGCCCCACTTACTGTATATCCCATGATCACCTCTCGGGCAACTATATTCATATACAACGCTGGGTGAGAGTAGAGGACCGAGTCGATCTTTGACTCAGAACAAGGTCCCAGTTGTTGAAGAATTTTTAAGAATAATTTCCAAATTTAAAGCAGGAAAACCCTTTTGAATAATGGACGGGAATTTTCTCCTGAAAGCATCATCATGCATGAAAGGGAAACTTGCGCACATTTTCAGTTTTGGCACAATAAATACAGGGATTACTGAGGGAAAGAGGTTAGCCTAATATTATCTGGGCTATCAAAAATGCAACTCGCATGGTACACGAGATATACGACGAAATTATGTTTATGGGACGAAATTTTAGGGGTAGCATATATACTCGTATATCAAATAATACATTTTCTACTTTTCTTCTTGGCTGGGGGATTATTAGGAGCGTCTCCAGTTGATGGCAAAAGCGTATCTTCATCATCACTCAATTGGTTCGTCTGGGTCTCTAGGTTTAGGTCTACAATACTTCGCGACTCCTGTGGAAGAATCAATAAGTATTTTAGAAATTAATAAAGGTGTCATTCACTCAGTTTCATTACGGTATATAAGTATATATAGTACATGTCTGTGTACATAGGTAGAAGTATAACAGTTTAAAATACGTACGAGACATAAATCACATTTATCATAAACTTTACCAATGATTATAATGCTTGTATGTGTTACAGTTTCCAAGCAGTGTGGAGGAATTTAAAGATATAGGTAAGGGCTACGAACACCGTTGCAATTTTCCACATTGCCTTGGAACAGTGGATGGCAAACATGTTATGATTGTTCCTCCCAGTGGATCTGGATCATTCTGTTATAATTATAAAGGACATCACAGTCTCGTTTTGATGGCAATAGTCAAGAGTAATTACGAGTTCATTATGGCTGACTTTGGTGTTAATGGAGGAATCTCTGATGGAGGAGCGATGGAAAATACACGATTTTATCAGTTACTGCGTGAAGATAAATGACCTATTCCACCAGCTGAAACTGCAACGAATTCAAGTATGAGGCTACCTTACGTGTTTGTTGGAGATGAAGCCTTTGCACTACGTAAGGACTTTATGAAACCACTCAATCAAAAGGAATTAAATCATGACAAGAAAATTTGTAACTATAGGCTATCCAGAGCTCGTAGATTGGTAGAGAATGTTTGGGATCGTGTCATCAAGGTTCCGAATTTTTCAATCTCCAATCAGTTTAAAGCCTAACAATATCACATCAGCAGTTATGGCCTGCTGCTGTTTACATAACTTCCTTCGCAAAAAACGGGGTGCTGTGTATGGTATGCGGCACCAGATGATGCATCTGAACCTGATAGTTATACAACAGTGACAAGCAGTTCCTTTCTTGATATGACTGTAGTATTTATTATAGTAGTACCAGTAATGGTAGTAATGGTGCAAGTGATACTGATGATAGCAGCAGTGATGATAATACTAATGACAGTTACAGTGATAGTAGCGTTAGTGATACTAGCAGTCATAATAGTGCTAATGACAGCGGCAGTATATATTTTTCTATTTGTATAAGTTTTGGTAATGCTAGTAGTAGTTAGTGATACTGATGACAGTAGTAGTTAATAGTACTGATGGCAGTTTTACTGGTATCAGCTCATGTCTCACTAGTAGCGAAGGTAGTGCTGTTGATAGTGTACGTATATAGTAATTACCATTACTAGCACTACTATCATTATTACCACTTACTACTTAGATTTAGCCAACCTTGTGCTGTCACGGGCTCTTGCTCCACAGCAGCCCATATATTACCACTTGATAAGAAGAATGCTGAATCCGCGAGACAAGTTAAGTGTACACATCCAAGAGATCAGGCAAAACAATCGAAGTGTAAATGTCCAATTCAGGTTTACAGCAAAATGATAAACTGCTGTAAAAATTTACTTATGTTCATGTACCCTACCCAGTATCTATAAAAACAAGCACAGTTCCCTGAAAGTATCATTTTGAAAGTTTTACCAAAGCAAAAAATGTATATATCTTTCCAGCGAAAATTTGTAAACAACAGTTTCTAATATAATTGATAATTCACAAGAATTGACCACAAAACTCATGTAAACACATGTTTGAGAAACAGTGTATACGCATATTATATATATATATATATATATATATATATATATATATATATATATATATATATATATATATATATACCTTATTCACAAATGGAGGACAATATTGTATCTGTTCGAAGCAAAGCAAGGATGCCAGCACGCAAATACTTAGTGATGATTAGTGCACTCAGCTACAGATTCTTGTTATACCTGCAATTACATGATTTTTAAAGCTTGTTCAATGTTTTAAAGTTTATCATACCAGCGGAAGAATGTCCGTTTCTGTTTGATTAGACCTAGCACTAGTTTTAGGAGAGAGTCTAACTGTATTCAAAAGCTATTTATATATATATATATATATATATATATATATATATATATATATATATATATATTTTTTTTTCACTTTCATGTATATATAAATGTCATCAAATTAATAATGTATAATTGCAACGATGCAGAAGTTAAATTGTTATTTGATTATTTCATCAATAATCACCAATAGGCTAATACAAATACTCAACCTAGACGGGTGAGTCAGTACATAACTAGTATGCAGTTATTTTTATATTCTAAATAAGATTTTGCAATACCTAGAAATAAAAATAAATAGATTTCCTCAGCTTAACCATATCAACGACAGAAGTATATTCCGTTTCGAGTTACGATTAGACCTAGTGCGGCCATAGTCTGACTACGACGGCATGAGAATCATGAGATTCGAACAAGGCCGTATTAGTTAATGTACACTCGGCAAGGAAAGTGAAGGTACAGTTTTCATTAGATTTCGTTCATTGAATTTTAATTTTTTTCTTACAGAAAACACATAATCTCGGTAAATTTACTCTAGAATATGAAAATACAATGCAAATTATATCATATATGTTAAATCTGCAAAACAAAAACGCTCAGATACTTAAAAACACCATGCATGTCCGAAGTAATCAGAATTTCTCAGATGACTTCGTTCATAGAGATCTAAAAGATAGTGTATGGATATCTCGGTGTAGAACTGTTTATCAGAACAGCAATATTTACTCGTTTTCCGTTATGAACAGGCTTATTATTGCATCATCATACAAGGTAATGATAATTTCTTTAATTTTTACACATTCATATTTGTATTTCACGGTGTTTAAAGGTCAGCTGGAATTAATGGCAGTAAATGTTGTGACAGCTAGGTAGGTTGACCAAATCTATTTAAATCCGCAAGAGCGTTCTCTATGATGTGCGGAGTATCGCCAAGTCTTCGGCGGAAAACGCAACTGGATGTTTCTTGACGTTGCCATAGTTTCTTCTCTCTCTGCTCTCTCTCTCATCTCTCTCTCCTCTCTCTCTCTCTCTCTCTCTCTCTCCATTGCTAAAACATACTATACAAATATAGTATCGCTCAATCACTAAAAGGAAAAAAATAATGAAATGAGTAGCTCTACATGTAGGCCTAGGCTTACACAAAGCAACTCACTCTCTCTCTCTCTCTCTCTCTCTCTCTCTCTCTCTCTCTCTCTCTCTCTCTCTCTCTCTCTTCCCTCCATTGCTAAAACATACTATACAAATATAGTATCGCTCAACCTCTAAAAGGAAAATATAATGAAATGGGTAGCTCTACATATAGGCCTAGGCTTACACAGAGGCTCTCAACAGCAGCTCTCTCTCTCTCTCTCTCTCTCATCATCATAACACTGCATTCGTTCCTTTATTGTTCCCCAAGTTTTTCGTTGGACATTGCTCAAATTTAACTCGATTTCATTATGGAAGCTCACGTTTCCGATTATGCAAGCATTCCGTTCATTGTGGTGTCATAAATTCATTTGTGTAAGGTTAACTTGGTAGGTTACGTCGAAAAATGTTTATTTTGCTCAGAATTGTCGCTGCAAATTACAACTTGAACGAATACTGTAAAGCTTACTACTGCATTCAAGTATCAATGAATTCAGAACCGTAGAATGTGATTGAAAGTAATAGGATTAGGAGGTCAGGCGAAAAACAAACACAATAAGATTGAAGCTCCTCCCCCTTTCTAAAGTTGCCAGATGTCTCATTATTGAGCAATGTTTGTCCGAAGATTTAAAAAAACTGTATCCTCACTTTCCTTGCCGAGTGTACACCGGAACCTCCTCACTTTACCCACGTTTATTTTCAAAGGACCCCTTTCAAGAAATGTTACTGCGTATTCTCACTCTCGCCCTACTTCTCTGCAGTTTTTCGTCATGGCTGCTGAAATCGCTAGAAAACATCAGCTTTATTAGTGGCCTTGTTCGAATCTCTCTCATCCCATCGTAGACCGACTATAGCTTTAGGATAGAGACTAAATGTACTCAAAAGATGCGGTACACATTTCATCCATGCTAAATTCCATTACTAATATTGTGTTCGTACAAAAGGAAAAATGCTCGATATGATTCCGTTGTCAATCGCTGACGAGTGACTTTCCTCAGAACCGAAATGAATCGAGAGGTTTAACTGATTTCACTAGAATTCACACAAGCGCTACACGATTTGAAACTCAGTATCTTATTTGCAAAGTACCTGTTCAAATTTGAGACATCACGTAAATTTACTCCATTATTAATCATGTTTCATAAAGGCCTATTAATGAATGCGTTAAAGATATGAAAGTACGATTGCCTTACCTCATAGAGGCAGGGTATCTGGGAAATCGGCCACAGACAACAGAGTTCCTGCCTCGTCAAATTTTCCGCCACTGTCTGGTAGTCAAGTGAGTGATGGCCCAATTCCAAATGTAATTCATTATCAGTAAACCATTCATAAATGTAGAAACGGTTAAAAAACTCAAATACAAAATTTTGGTATAAAAATTTCATTCTATAAGTGCTATTCTCCTTACTTGCCACGTGAATATAATTTTCCGCCATTTCCGTCATCTTCGAAGTGTGTCATCGTCCGTTTCTCGGACGAATTTCCGCCAAAATCCAGCAGTGTGTACGACTGTGATTATTACGAACATGTTAATGAATGGGGCTGGGGGAGGGGGTGGGGGGGATATAGTTACTGACTTTGCCACCAGATGGCAGAGGTCACAGCACAGTCCTATTTAAGAATTAAGATCAGCAAACCAGAGCGTTGCACACAAACCAGTTGGTGTTCTTCAAAACAAGTAAGTGCAATAGACTTTCAGTTCTTTATTTCAGTTATATCGGTATGTATAATTTAACCCAGTTTGGTTAATTTAGTCTCACAAGATATATATTAACGTTTCTTGTTTTAATGGTTGAAAAAGGCTAATTTTCGGTGAAATAACTTGAAAAGGTTATATCCCTGACTCAAGGTTATCAAATCCCCATTTTTTGTGAATGAAGAATCAGTTATGCGTCATTTATATTTTATCTCCATTTTGTTAACGTTAATTTGAAATACTGACTATTTCAATTATTAATATTTCCTTCTTCCCAGTTAACCCAGACCAAAATAAATAAGTAAAACGTATGAAACTGTCTGCTAAGTTTTGTTTAAAACAGTTCTCAAACAACGTGCAAACTGTGTATATTGCCCATGTTATATCTGACATCAAGGTGTACGGACATGCTTTGCATATTATTATTATTATTATTATTATTATTATTATTATTATTATTATTACTAATGCTGTTTATATTGCATAATCGGATCAGCTGAGTAGCTCTTCTATGCACAGTTCATCTCCATAACTTTCACTCAGAAATCACTTCAACCTTTTACTAGCACTTGATCTCTTTCCAACTGACGTGATGACAGTTTTCTGAAGTCGAGTAATCTATGTTCGAAGCCTATAAATCCTGACAGCAGGCCAATGACATAAATTTTGGTTTTGAGAGGTGGAAAACTTAATGATATTGTGAACTAATTTCCACATTCCTTCTTTAGTTATTGGGCCATTCAACATTCAGACAAGTCTTCCCCTTTGAACCTTGAGCACTGTCATTCTTCACCTGCCAGATTAGGCTTCTCTTGATGGATTATCAGATACTGATCGGAATACTTATTGTTTGCCCCTCAGAATGAAGCTGCTCGTTGCTGTGGTGGTTCTTGCAGCCGTCGCTGCCGGCAGCGAAGGGGTCCCAGCGTTCTTGGAAGGAGAGATGGTCCGCGCTTATGGGTAAGATGTCCGCTTTAAGTGTTCTTTCTATTTATGTCTTCATTACGTTATTCAGGGGATAAAGAGTGCAAAAAATACACTTGTGCCTTTTAGACTTGGCAGTTTTTGCATATTTAATGTATTCCCCGAAAGTGTTTATAAGCTTACACTGGCATTCTGCATTTCAACCCTTCGCAGTGACATGAGAGAAGCCATCTGGAGGAACTTGACAAGTATTTACATGCAAGAGCGAACCACAATGTTGCCCATATTGGTCACGGAGGCGCCTTGGCAGCTGAGGCTATCAGGTTAGTGATGGAAAGAAAGTTTTATATATAAAGTATATACTATAGCGGAGTCCACCGCTCTTTGCAGCTAAGCCCCGCCCACTGCACGCCAGTAATTGGTTAGCTCTCGAGGGGTGAATGACGTCACACTAGTGAGCAGTCCAAATGATTACCAGAACGGATTTGACTCCGTTCGGTCATGTTGAGCGTCGTGCATGAATGATGACACCACAGATTTGAGTTCCCGGAGTTGCGAAGTATGCAACTGATATCTCCGATAAAAGATATACTAAGCTATATATCATTAGGAGGATCTTGGATCATTTAGTCTGTGCATCTTTTTTTAATTTATCGTGGGGAGCCTAAACACACAAGCATCTTGCTTTTTTTTTTTTTAAATTGGTGTTGGCCTACATAAGCGATCCCACATAGGCCACATTAATTGAAATGAAGCATAGACTTATGCAGCCATGACAAATGTTAATATCATTGAAAGATTAGGCCTACACGTCAATTTCTTATATTTTTAGGCAATGACAGGTCGTAGACCTACACGTCAATTTCTTATATTTTGATGCAATGACAGGTCGTAGACCTACACGTCAATTTCTTATATATTGAAGCAATGACAGGTCATAGGACCACACATTAAATTCGTATATTTTGAGAACATGACGGCATGGCCTACACGTCAATTTCTTATCGCAAATAGTTTTCTTCCCGTGTCTGTTGGAAATAGAGTAACTTTTAATTAATATAGTATTTTCAGCTCCACGATACATAATGTATGATATAAAGTGGAATGTACACGTATAAGCAAGTGCAAATGCACAGACATGCGTGGATGGCCACAGTAACTGTAACGCCACTTATACCACAGAGAATAAAAGTAAAACTTATGGACACGTAACCAATGACACACAGATCAATCATAGGACTGTCTCAGCCTTGCACACAACTATCAAACTGCTCTCAATGAAATATGTTGAAAATATATTTACAAAGGGATAACAAATTATATTACTGTGATGAGTAAATATAAGGCTGCTGTAGCATTTCCATGAAAATGAAGGCCATGGTAGGAGGGCATCATCAGATGCTTAACGAAATAGGAAAAAATAAATGAGAGCTGAAAAAGTTATGTATGAGAGGATCCAAACCAGTCTGCGAGTAGCCCATGATATTCATTTGCTTTTGGGAGCATTCTTATAGATTACCCTGTTGGACAAAAGGATACATGAGTCAGTAAATTCTTCTCTCTCTCTCTCTCTCTCTCTCTCTCTCTCTCTCTCTCTGTTGTTAGGAGAATATTCTAGTGTAGACTATATTCATAAAGTTCTCGATTACTTTTAATTAAAACTAATGACTAAATTTCAATTGACAAGAGTAGGCAGATCATTCTTTTCACCAGTATTTTATGAATAGGTCTATGTTTATTCTGCATTGTAGGTCACCATATGAAAAGTTTTCGAAGACACAAAACTACAAGCACCATAAAAAAATAAGAATAACACCATAAAACAACTGAGTAAAAGATAGGCTCACAGCATAATCCAAACACCATAAGCTGCGTAAACCGACAAAAGAAATAGACATTATGCAGGTCTACGTCCATTTTATGATCCTGTTATTTGGAAAGAAGATAACGTCCTTAAGAAAATTCTCAGCAAATTATATCCAATACTACTCGTACAGTCTATTATGCTGTAAAACTTCAAGTTAACCATAGTCGTATACAGGTTTTGTGGAGGGCAGTCACTGCTTGTCATCCTCCGAATGTGTAAATGAGTAATGAAACGGATTTTATGACTTAAAATGGCAAAATTCTGAAATCAATATGAAATATCAGTCTGCATAGGTCTGAGAAAGTCTTTGTGTACAAGTTTAGAAATTTGGTACTCACGCCAGACAATATCAGACGGTAATTATCAGTGTCCAGTGATTCTAGTGAGCCGATACGAACGCAGACATCCCTGTGTCACATCCGTATTCAGGTGAACCTCTTTTACAAAATAACACTGCAGCATTGCGGAACACCCTGACTCTGTTCATATTTTCTCTTTTTAACCACCTTTATTGAGATGCGTATTACGATTTTATTTCAGATATAACGTTTCTTTTGATAATCTGCAGAACGTAATTTGTTCGGTACAAGCAACAACCATTGAAAATATTAATGAAGCATGAAAAGAACCACAGATTAACTAATCCTTTCGAAACTATTGGCAAATAAATTAGTTCTAAGGATGATCACATGCACGCCGTACGTGGGCTTGACTGCAGCGACGCTTGACTCAAGTATATAGCACTTCTGTTACTGGCCTGCATATATATATATATATATATGGCCAGTGGTTCCCAACTGCTGGTCGCCGCCATTCTCGCCATTGGCGCGTTTCCTGCCGTGGGCAGCGGCTACCTTGGCTTGGTCCTATTGGCGTGAGGCATGTATGGGAGGATGTGCCAGAGGCACTTGAACTGCTAGGCCACTCGCCTTCCCCCGCCATGCGCCTCTTCAGGTCGGCGGAAGCTCCTCTGGCTTGGTCTCATCGGTGGTGTGGCAGGTTTGGAGAGCGGCCAGCGGATCCTCAACGGCTGGTCGCCGAGCCCTTCTCGCCATTGCATGGCCATCCAGGTTGTGGCGGCAGCTCCTCTTGGCTTGGTCCTATCGGTGGTGTGGCAGGTCCGGAGAGAGCCAGCGGCCTCCAACCGCTGGTCGCTCGAACTTCCCAGCCATTGCATGCCTCTTCAGGTCGTGGCGGCAGCTCCTCTTGGCTTGGTCCTACCGGTGGTGTGGCAGGTTTGGGGCCGACCGCTGATCGCTCGCCCTTCCCGGCCATTGCATGGCCATCCAGGTCGTAGCGGCAGCTCCTTCTTCCCTTGGTCCTACCGGTGGTGTGGCAGGTCTGGAGAGCGGCCAGTGGCCCCCCAACCGCTGATCTCTCGCCCTTCCCAGCCATTGCATGGCCATCCAGGTCGTAGCGGCAGCTCCTCTTGGCTTGGTCCTATCGGTGGTGTGGCAGGTCCGGAGAGCATCCAGCGGCCCCCCAACCGCTGTTCGCTTGCCCTTCCTGACCATTGCATGCCTCTCCAGGTCATGGCGGGTGTTCCTCTTGGCTTGGTCCTATCGGTGGTGTGGCAGGTCCGGAGAGCGGCCAGCAGCCTCCAACTGCTGGTCGCTCGCCCTTCCTGGCCATTGCTTGCCTCTTCAGGTCGTGGCGGCAGCTCCTCATGGCTTGGTCCTATTGGTGGTGTGGCAGGTCCGGAGAGTGGCCAGCTGTCCCCCAACTGCTGGTCGCCCGCCAGCCCTGGCCATTGCGTGATCTCCTGGTCGTGGCGGTGAACTCCTCTTGGCTTCGTTCTATCAGTGGTGGCAGGTCTGAGAGCGGTTGCGTGGCCCCCAACCACCGGTCGCCGCCATTCCTGGCCACCGTACGCCTCCAGGTCGGCAGCGCTCCCTGGGCTTGATCTCATCGGTGGTGTGGTAGTTCGAGAGCGCCAGCTGCCCCCTAACCGCTTCCCGCTCACCATTCCCGGAAATTTCTTCGTGCCTCAGGTTGTGGTGGCGTTAAATCTTCAGGCTTGGCCGTATCGGTGGTTTGGCAGGTCCAGAGAGCGGCCAGGGGCCTTCAACCGCTGGTCGCATCTAACTCCCAGCCACCTCGGGCGGCCTCCTCAGGTCGTGGCGGCAGCTCCTCTTGGCCGGTCCATCGGTGCAGGTCCGAGAGCGCCCAGCGCCCCCAACCGCTGTTCGGCCACCTTCCTGACCATTGCATCCTCTCAGGCTGTGGCGGCAGCCTTCTTGCCTTGATCCCATCTGTGATGTGGCAGGTTTGGAGAGCGGCCAGCGGCCACCCAACCACTGGTCACTACCTTCCAGCCACGTAATGGCCATCCAGGTCGTGGTGGCGGCAGCTCGTCTTGGCTTGGTCCTATCAGTGGTGTGGCAGGTCCGGAGAGCAGCCAGCAGTCCCCCAACCGCTGGTCGCTCGCCATCACTGGCTGCGTGTCTCCAGTGTCGTCGGCGGCTCGTCTTGGCTTGGTCCTATCGGTGGTGTGGCATTCGGGAGAGCACCACGGCCCCAAACCTTGTCGCTGCCATTCTCTGAAATTCTGTGCCCTCCAGGTCGGCGCGAATCCTCTTGGCTTGGTCGTATTGGTGGTTTGGCAGGTCCGGAGAACGGCCAGCGGCCCCCAACTGCTGGTCGCTCGCCCTTCCCAGCCGTTGTGTGTGTCTCCAGGTGTCGGCGGCGGCTTCTCTTGCCCTGGTCCTGTCGGTGGTGTGGCGGGTTTGGTGAGCGGCCAGCAGCCCCCCAACTGCTGGTAGCTCGCCCTTCCCGGCCGTTGCAGGTCTCCACCAGGTGGCGGCCGCAGCTCCTCTTGGCCTGGTCCTGTCGGTGCTGTGGCGGGTCTACGACCGCCAGCAGCCCCAACTGCTGGTCACTCGGCCTTCCCGCCACGCGGTCTCACCAGGTGTCGCGATTTTCCTCTTGGCCTGGTCCTACCGGGTGGTGTGGCGGTCCGTGACCGCCAGCAGCCTCCAACGGCTGGTCGCCGCCTCTTCCCGGGCCGCTGCTGGTCTCCACCAGGTGCGGCGGCGCTCCTCTGGCCTGGTCCTGTCGTGGTGCGGTCCGTGACCGCCAGCAGCCCCCAACTGCTGGTCGCCGCCCCTTCCGCCAAGGTGGTCTCCACCAGGTGGCGGCGGTGCTCCTCTGGCCAGGTCTGGCTGGTGGTGTGGCGGTCGGGTGGGACCGCCAGCAGCCCCCAACTGCTGGTCGCCGCCTTCCCGCTGTTAGCGGTTCCACTACTCAGGTGTCGGCCGCGCCCTGGCCTGGTCCTGTCGGGTAAGGAAGGGTCCGCAATCGCCAGCAGCCCCCAACTGCTGGTCGCCGCCTTCCCGCCATTGGCGGGTCTCACCAGGTGTCGAAGGCACTACTCTTTGGCTTGGTCCTGTCAGTGGTGTGGCGGTCCGGGTGACCGCCAGCAGCTCCCCAACCGCTGGTCGCCGCTTCCTTCCCAGCCGCTGGGCGGTCTCCACCAGGTGTCGTGGTATTTCAGGGCTTGGTAATTGCCGGTGGTGCTAAGTGGTCCGTGATCGTTGCAGCCCCCAACTGCTGGTCCTCGCTCTTTCCCGCTGTTGCGGTCTCCACCAGGTGTCAGTGGCGGCTCCTCTTCGCTTGACCTGTCGGTGTGGCTGGTCCGTGACCGCCAGCAGCCCTCAACTGCTGGTCGCTTCGCCTTCCCTGCCATTGCGGCCCTTACCAGGTGTCAGCAGCGGCTACCTGGCTTGGTCCTGTCGGTGTATGGTCTGCATCTGCCAGCAGCCCCAACTGCTGGGTCACTCGCCTTCCCGCCGCGTGGTTCTCACCGATGTCGGGCGCGCCTTCCAGGCTTGGTCCTGTCGTGGTGCGGGCGGGTCTGGCTGACGCTGCAGCCCTCAACTGCTGATCACTCGCCCTTCCCGCAGTTCATGGTCTCACCAGGTGTTGGCTGTGGCTTTCTAGGCTTGGTACTGTCGGTGTGGCGAGTCCAGTAATCGCCAGCAGCCCCCAACTGCTGGTCTCTTCCCGCCGCTATGGTCTCCACCCAGTGCCAGCGGCGCTACTCTGGCTTGGTCCTTGTCGGGTGTGGCGTGGTCGGTTGGACCGCCAGCTGCTCCCCAACTGCTGGTCGCCGCTCTTCCGGCCGCTAAGTGGTTTCCACCAGGTGTCGGGCGCGCCTTGGGCTTGGTCCTATCGGGTGGTGTGGCGGTCCGTGACAGGCTGCCAGCACCCCTCAACTGCTGGTCGCCGCCGCCTCCCGACGTTGCGGTCTCTACCAGGTGTTGGGCGGCGGCTACTTCTTGGTATGGTACTGTCGGTGGTGTATGGTCCGTGATCAGGCCAGCAGCCCTCTAACCGCTGGTCGCCGCCTCTTCCCGGCCGCTGGGCGGTCTCCACCAGGTGTCGGGCGGCGGTTTCTGGCTTGGCAATTGCCGGTGGTGTGGCGGGTCCGGTGATCGGGGCCAGCAGCCCCAACTGCTGGTCGACGCCTTCCCGCCGTTACGGGTCTCACCAGGTGTTGGCGGCGGCTCCTCTACGGTGCTGTCGGTGGTGTGGCGGTCCGGAGACCGCCAGCAGCCTCAACTGCTGGTCGCCGCCTTCCCGCCGCTGGGCGGTCTCCCCACCAGGTGTCGGCGGTAGTTTCTCTTGGCTTGGCATCAATGGGTGGTGTGGCGGGTCCGCCATCGCCAGCAGCCCATCAACTGCTGGTCGATCGCCTTCCCGCCGTTACGGGTCTCCACCAGGTGTTGGCGCGCTCCTCTGGCTTGGTCCTAATGGTGGTGTGGCGGGTCCGGAGACCGCCAGCAGCCTCAACTGCTGGTCGCCGCCTCTTCCCGGTTGCTATGGTCTCCACCAGGTGTCAGCGCGGGCTACTCTGGCTTGGTCCGTCGGTGGTGTGGCGGATCCGTGACCGGCCAGCAGCCTCCCAACTGCTGGTCGCCGCTCTTCCCGCAGTTGCAGTGGCCCCCACCAGGCGTCGGGGCGGGCGGTTACTCTTGGCTTGGTCCTGTTGGTGGTGTGGCGATCCAGTGACCGCCAGCAGCCCTGTCTGCTGGTCGCCGCCTTTCCGCCGAAGGCGGTCTCCACCAGGTGTCGGCGGCGTTACTTCAGGCTTGGTCCTGTCGGTATTGTGGCGGATCCAGTGATCGGCCAGAAGCCCCCAATTAAGCTGGTCGCTCGCCCTTCCCGGTCGCTGAGGGTTCCACCAGGTGTCGGCGGCGGGCTACTCTGGTTTCTGGTCCTGTTGGTGGTGTGGCGGTCCGCGGACCGCCAGCAGCCTCAACTGCTGGTCGACGCCTCTTTCCTGGCTGCTACGGGTCTCCACCAGGTGCTGGCGGCGGCCTCTGGCTTGGTCCTGTCGGGTGGTGTGGCGGTCCGAGATCGGCCAGCAGCCCCCCCAACTGCTGGTCGCCGCTTTCCCGGCTGCTGCGGACCCCAGGTGTCGAAGGCGGCGTGCTACTTGGCTTGGTCCTGTCGGTGGTGTGGCGGGTCCGGTGACCGGCCAGCTGCCCCCCAACTGCTGGTCGCTCGCCCTTCCCGGACGTTGCGGGTCTCCACCAGGTGTTGGCGGCGGCTACTCTTGGTTTGGTACTGTCGGTGGTGTGGCAGGTCGGGTGACTCTGGGCTGCAGCCCCATAACTGCTGGTCGCCGCCTCTTCCCCGCCGCTGTGGGTCTCCACCAGGTGTCGGGCGGGGCGGCTTCTCTGGGCTTGGTACTGTCGTGTGGTGTGGCGGGTCCGGTGACGGGCCAGCAGCCCTCAACTGCTGGTCGATCGCCTCTCCCGCCGCTACGGGGTCTCCACCAGGTGCTGGCGGCGGCTCCTCTGGGCTTGGTTCTGTCGGTGGTGTGGCGGTCAGGAGACCGCCAGCAGCTCCCTCAACTGGCGGGTTATCGCCGCCTCTTTCCCGGCCGCGCGGGTCTCCACCAGGTGTCGGGCGGCGTGCCACTTGGCTTGGTCCTGTCGTGGTGGTGTGGGCGGTCTGTGACCGCCAGCAGCTCCTCATCCGCTGGCCGCCGCCTCTTCCCGCAGCCGCGGTCTCCACCAGGTGTCGGGCGGGCGGCTACTCTTGGCTTGGTCCTGTTGGTGTGGCGGATCCAGTGACCGCCAGCAGCTCCCCAACTGCTGGTCGCCGCTCTTCTCCCCGCCGCTGCGGTCTCCACCAGGTGCGTCGGGCGGCGGCTACTTCAGGCTTGGTCCTGTCGGTGGTGTGGCGTGGATCCGTGATCGCCAGAAGCTCCCCAATTGCTGGTCGCCGCCTCTTTCCCGTTGTTGAGGGTCTCCACCAGGTGTCGGCGGCGGCTACTCTTGGCTTGGTCCTGTTGGTGGTGTGGCGGGTCCGGTGACCGGCCAGCAGCCCTCAACTGCTGGTCGATCGCCCTTCCTGGCCGTTACCGGTCTCCACCAGGTGCTGGCGTGCTCCTCCTGGCTTGGTCCTGTCGTGCGGTGGTGTGGCGGAACCGAGACCGCCAGCAGCTCCCCAACTGCTGGTCGCCGCCTTCCCGGCCGTTGCGGTCTCCTACCAGGTGTCGGCGGGCGGCTACTCTGGCTTGGTCCGTCGGTGGTGTGGCGGGTCCGGTGACCGCCGTTGCCTCAACTTCGCTGGTCGCCGCTTCTTCCCGACGTTGCGGTCTCCACCAGGTGTGTTGGCGGCGGCTACTTTGGTTTGGTACTGTCGTGTGGTGTGGCAGGTCGTGGGTGATTCTGCCAGTAGCCTATAACGCTGGGTCGCCGCCCTTCCCGGTCATGTGGTCTCCACCAGGTGTCGCGGCGGTTTCTCTGGCTTGGTACTGTCGCAGGTGTGGCGGTCCGTGACCGGGCCAGCAGCCCTCAACTGCTGGTCGATCGCCTCTTCCCGCCGCATGGTTCCGTACCAGGTGCTGGCGGTGTCTCCTGGCTGAACCGGTTGGCGTGCGGGTCAGACCGGCCAGCAGCGCCCTCAACTGCTGGTCGCCTTGCCCTTCCCGCCGCCGCGGCCCCACCAGGTGTCGGGCGGCGGTTACTTCTGGCTTGGTCCTGTCGGTGGTGTGGTGGTCCAGGACCGCCAGCAGCTCCTCAACTGCTGGTCGCCGCCTTTCCCCGGGCAGTTGCGGTCTCACCAGGTGTCGGGCGGCGGCTACTCTGGGCTTGGTCCTGTTGGTATGATCCAGGACCGCCAGCAGCCCCCAACTGCTGGTCGCCGCTTTCCCGGGTTGCTGCGACCCCACCAGGTGTCGGCGGCGCTACTTCAGGCTTGGTCCTGTCGTGGTGTGGCGGATCCGTGACCGCCAGAAGCCCCCTAATTGCTGGTCGCCGCCTTCCTTCCCGCCGCTATGGTCTCCACCAGGTGTCGGGCGCGGGCTAATGGACATTTGGTTCTGTCGGTGGTGCGGCGATCCAGGATCGCCAGAAGCCCCCAATTGCTGGTCGCCGCCTTCCCGCCAGGGTCTCCACCAGGTGTCGGGCGGCGTTTCGCTTGCATTGTCGGGTGGTGTGGCGGGTCCGGGGTGACCGCCAGCAGCCCTCAACTGCTGGTCGACGCTCTTCCCTGCCGTTACGGGTCTCCACCAGGTGTTGGCGGCGGCTCCTCTTGGCTTGGTCCTGTCGGGTGGTGGCGGTCAGGCGACGCCAGCAGCCCTCAATCATACGCCGCCTTCCCGCCGCTATGGTCTCCACCAGGTGTCGGGCGGCGGCTACTCTTGGTTTGGTCCTGTCGGGTGGTGTGGCTGGTCCAGTGATCGCCAGCAGCTCCCCAACTGCTGGTCGTCAGCTCTTCCGGGTAGTTGGCGGTCTCCACCAGGTGTCGGGCGCGGCGCGCTAATTTTTGGCTTGGTCCTGTCGGGTGGTGTGTGGCGGATCCAGTGGACCGCCAGCAGCCCTCAACTGCTGGTCGTCATTTTCCCTGCCGCTATGGTCTCCACCAGGTGTCGGGCGGCGGTTACCTAGGCTTGGTCCTGTCGGGTGGTGGCGGATCCGTGACCGCCAGGCCCTCATCTGCTGGTCGCCGCTCTTCCGGCTGTTGAGGGTCTCCACCAGGTGCCGGGCGGGCGGCTATCTCGTGGCTTGGTCCTGTTGGTGGTGTGGCGGGTCCGTGACCGCCAGCGCCCTCAACTGCTGGTCGACCGCTCTTCCTGGCTGCTACGGTCTCTACCAGGTGTTGGCGGCGCTCCTCTTGGCTTGGTCCTGCCGGTGGTGTGGCGGTCCGAGATCGGCCAGCAGCCCTCAACTGCTGGTCGCCGTCTCTTCCGCTACTGGCGGGTTCCACCAGGTGTCGGCCGCGACTACTGGTCATCCTGGTTCAGTGGTGTGGCGGGTCCGTGACGCCAGCAGCTCTAACTGCTGGTCGCCGCCTCTTCCCAGCCGCGGCGTGGCCCCCACCAGGTGTCGGTGGTGGCTTCTTCAGGCTTGGTACTGTCGGAAGGCGGGTCCGTGACCGCCAGCAGCCCTCAACTACGGCTGGTCCCTCGCCCTTCCGGCCAAGCTGAGGGTCTCCACCAGGTGTCAGTGGCGCCTCTTCGCTTTTTGGACCCGTCGGTGTGTGGCGGTCCGTGACCGCCGTAGCCCCAACTGCTGGTCGCCGCCTCTTCCTGCCATTGCGGTCTCCACCAGGTGCCAGCGCTACTTGGCTTGGTCCTGTCGTGGTGTGGCGGTTCGGTGATCAGCCAGCAGTTTCACTTGCCGCCGTCACTCGCCTCTTCCTGGCCGTTGCGGTCTCCACCGATGTCGCGCGTTCCTCTAGGCTTGGTCCTGTCGGTGGTGTGGCGGGTCCGCTGACCGGCCAGCAGCCCCCCAACTGCTGATCACTCGCCCTTCCCGGCAGTTGCGGGTCTCCACCAGGTGTTGGCTGTGGCTTCTCTAGGCTTGGTACTGCCGGTGGTGTGGCGAGTCCAGTAACCGCCAGCATTAACTGCTGGTCGCCGCCTTCCAAGCCGTTATGGTCCCACCAGGTGTCAGCGGCATACTTCCGGCTTGGTCCTGCCGGTGGTGTGGCGGGTCGGGTTGATCTGCCAGCTGCCCCCCAACCGCTGGTCACTTCGCCTTCCCGGGCCAGTGGTTTCGACCAGGTGTCGGCGCGCTCTTCTTGGCTTGGTCCTATCGGGTGGTGTGGCGGTCCGTGACAGGCCAGCAGCCCCCACCAGTTGGTCGCCGCCTTCCCGGACGCGCGGGTCTCCACCAGGTGTTAGCGCGCTACCTGCATGGTACTGTCGGTGGTGTGGCGGGGTCCGTGACCAGCCAGCAGCCCTCAACTGCTGGTCGCCGCCTTCCCTGCCGCGCGGGCCTCCACCAGGTGTCGGGCGGCGTTTCGCTTGGTACTGTCGGCGGGTCCGTGACTGGCCAGCAGCCCCAACTGCTGGTCGATCGCCCTTCCGGCCGCACGGGTCTCCACCAGGTGCTGGCGGCGGCTCCTCTCGGCTTGGTGCTGGTCGGGTGGTGTGGGCGTGGTCCGAGACCGCCAGCAGCCTCAACTGCTGGTCGCCCGGCCTTCGCGCGGTCTCCACCAGGTGTCGGCATGCTTCGCCGGTACCGTCGGTGGTGTGGCGGTCCGTTACCGCCAGCAGCCCATCAACTGCTGGTCGACGCTCTTCCCGCCGCATGGTTCCACCAGGTGCTGGCGGCGTTCTCTTGGCTTGGTCCTTGTCGGTGGTGGCGTGTGGTCCGGAGATCGCCAGCAGCCCTCAACTGCTGGTCGCCGCTCTTCCCGCCGTTGCGGTCTCACCAGGTGTCAGCGGCGGCCACTCTTGGCCGGTCCTGTCGGTGGCGGATCCGTGACCGCCAGCAGCTTCCCAACTGCTGGTCGCCGCCTTTCCCGGGCAGTTGCAGGTCTCACCAGGTGTCGGCGGCGGCTACTCTTGGCTTGGTCCTGTTGGTGGTGTGGCGGATTCAGTGACCGCCAGCAGCCTCAACTGCTGGTCGCCGCCTCTTCCCGCCGCTATGGTCTCTACCAGGTGCCGGGCGGCGGTTACTTCTAGGGCTTGGTCCTGTCGGTATTGTGAGGATCCAGTGACCGCCAGAAGCTCCCCCAATTGCTGGTCGCCGCCTTCCGCCGTTGAGGGTCTCCACCAGGTACGGGCGCGGCTACTTTGGAAGTTTGGTCCTGTTGGTGGTGGCGGGTCCAGGACCGCCAGCAGCCCCGTCTGCTGGTCGACGCTCTTCCTGGCCGCTACCGGTCTCTACCTGTGCTACGTGTCTTCCTTGGTTTATCCTGTCGGTGGTGTGGCGGTCCGAGACCGCCAGCAGCTCCCCAACTGCTGGTCGCCGGCCTCTTCCTGCCGGGCGCGGTTCTCACCAGGTGTCGGGCGCGCTACTTCCGGCTTGGTCCTGTCGTGGTGGTGTGGCGGTCCGTGACCGCCAGCTGCTCCCCAACTGCTGGTCGCTCGCCCTTCCCGGACGTTGCGGGTCTCCACCAGGTGTTGGCGGCGGCTACTCTTGGTTTGGTACTGTCGGTGGTGTGGCAGGTCGGGTGACTTGCCAGTAGCCCCATAACTGCTGGTCGCTCGCCCTTCCCGGCCGTTGTGGGTCTCCACCAGGTGTCGGCGGCGGTTTCTCTTGGCTTGGTACTGTCGGTGGTGTGGCGGGTCCGGTGACCGGCCAGCAGCCCTCAACTGCTGGTCGATCGCCCTTCCTGCCATTACGGTCTCCACCAGGTGTTGGCGGCGGCTCCTCTGGCTTGGTCCTGCCAGGTGTGGCGGGTCAGGAGACTGGCCAGCAGCGCCCCCTCAACCGCTGGTCGCTTCACCCTTCCGGCCGCTAAGTGGTCTCCACCAGGTGTCGTCGGCGGCTACTCTTGGCTTGGTCCTGTCGGTGGTGTGGCGGTCCAGTGACCGCCAGCAGCCCCCAACTGCTGGTCGCCGCCTTCCCGGCAGTTGTGGTTCCACCAGGTGTCGCGCGGCTACTTCTTGGCTTGGTCCTGCTGGTGGTGTGGCGGATCCAGTGACCGCCAGCAGCCCTCAACTGCTGGCGTCGCCGCTTCTTCCGGCCGTTGCGGTCTCCACCAGGTGTCGGGCGGCGCTAATGGTGGCTTGGTCCGGTCGGTGTGGCGGATCCGTGACCGCCAGAAGCTCCCAATTGCTGGTCGCCGCCTTCGCCGTTGCGGTTCCTACCAGGTGTCGCGCGTGCCACTCTGGCTTGGTCCTGCCAGTGGTGTGGCGTGGTCCGTGGACCGGTCAGAAGCTCCCCAATTGCTGGTTGCTCCGCCTCTTCCCGGCCGTTGGCGGTCTCCACCAGGTGCCGAGGCGCTCTCTAGGCTTATCCTGTCGGGTGGTGTGTCGGTACGGTGGATCGCCGCGCAGCTCCCAACTGCTGGCCGCCGCCTTCCCGCCGGGCGCGGGTCTCCACCAGGTGTCGCCGCAGCTTCTAGGCTTGCGGTACTGTCGCTGGTGTGGCGGGTCTGTGACCGGCCAGCAGCCTCAACTGCTGGCGCCGCCTCCCGCCGCGCGGTTTCCACCAGGTGTCGGCTGTAGCTTCTTCAGGCTTGGTACTGTTGGTGGTGTGGCGGCTCGACCGCCAGCAGCCCCAACCGCTGGCGCCACCTCCGCCGCTAAGGCGGGTCTCCACCAGGTAAGCCACGTACTTCTAGGCTTGGCACTGTCGGTGGTTGGCGGTCCTGTGACCGGCCAGCAGCCCCCAACTGCTGGGCCTCTTCCCGGCCGCTATGGTCTCCACCAGGTGTCGCTGCAGCTTCTCTAGGCTTGGTACTGTCGGTGTGGTGTGGCGGGTCCGTGACCGGCCAGCAGCCCCAACTGCTGTCGCCGCCTTCCTGGCCGCTATGGTCTCCACCAGGTGTCGGCCGCAGCTTCTCTAGGCTTGGTACTGTCGGTGGTGTGGCGGGTCCAGTGACCGGCCAGCAGCCCCCCAACTGCTGGTCGCCAGCTCTTCCCGGCCGCTATGGTCTCCACCAGGTGTCGGAGGCAGCATCTCAGGTTTGTACTGTCGTGTGGCGTGGTCCTGTGACCGCCAGCAGCTCCCCATCTGTTGGTCGCCGCCGCCGCTATGGTCTCCACCAGGTGTCGGCGGCAGCTTCTCTAGCCGTACTGTCGGTGGTGGCAGGGGTCCGGTGGACTGGCCAGCAGCCCCAACCGCGCCGGGTCGCCCGCCTTCCTGCCGTTGCCATGGTCTCACCAATTGTCGGCGGCAGCTTCTCTAGGCTTGGCGTACTGTCAGGTGGTGTGGCGGTCCAGACCGCCAGCAGCCCTCAACTGCGCTGGCGCCCGCTCTTCCCGCGGCTATGCGGGTCTCCACCAGTTGTCGGCAACTTCTAGGCTTGGTACGGTCGTGGTGTATGGGTCTCTGTGACCGCCAGCAGCCCTCAACTGCTGGTCGCCGCCTCTTCCGCCGTTGCAGGTCTCCACCAGGTGTCGGCGCAGCTCCTCTAGGCTTGGTACTGTCGGTGGTGGGCGGTCCGTATCGGGCAGCAGCCCCCAACTGCTGGTCGCCGCCCCTTCCTGCCGCTGCGGTCTCCACCAGGTGTCGGGCGCAGCCTTCCAGGCTTGGTACTGTCGGTGTGCATGGGTCCGTGACCAGCCAGCAGCCCTCAACTGCAGTCGCCGCCTCTTCCCGGCCGCTGTGGGTCTCCACCAGGTGCCGGCGCAGCTCTCTAGGCTTGGTACTGTCGGTATGCATGGTCTCGGTGACCAGCCAGCAGCCCCCAACTGCTGGTCGCCGCCTTCCCGCCGCTGCAGGTCTCCAACAGGTGTCGGCGCAGCTTCAGGCTTGGTACGCCGGTGGTGCGCATGGTCTCCGTGATCGCCAGTTGCCCCCAACTGCTGGTCGCCCGCTCTTCCCGCCAAGGCGGGTCTCTACCAGTTGTCAGCTGCCAGCTTCTAGGGCTTGGTACTGTCGGTGGTGTGGCGGGTCCGTGACCGCAGCAGCCCCCAACTGCTGGTCGCCGTCCTTCCTGGTCGTTGCGGTCTCCGCCTCAGGTGCTCGCAGTAGCTTCCTTCCAGGCTTACCGTCGGTGTATGGTCCGTGACCGCCAGCAGGACTCCATTGAGGTCGAAATCTCTTCCCAAGAAAGAAAGAAACCAGAAAGAAAAGAGGCTCTTCTTCTGGATTATTCAGAAATGGTGTGAGGAACACTGGTGACAAGTACTCACAAAATCTTGCATACCCTCCACCACCCTGCCCTTCCTCCTAGGTGTCTAATCTTTCCCTACCCTCTCCCACCTTCCTACCTACCTAAAAACCCCCCAACTGCTGGTATACACCCTTCCCCCTTGCATACACACAAACAATTGAGCGGCGGCTCACTCTTGGCGTGGTCCACTCACTCACATCGGTGACATTTACACATACTTGCTGGGAAACTCTTCCCGCGTCCATGCTCACTTTTGCCCTCTTGGCATGGTTGGGTGGTGTGGCTCGCGTGACCAATACGCCCCAACTGGGAGTGCGCCGTGTTGGGTCCGGTATCGGCGACGCTGGTGATTTGCCGACGGTGTGGCGGGTCAGGTGACGCCAGCAGAACGCTGGTTACAGCGCCGTATTTAGTCCGTTGGTGTGGCGTGGTCCGGTGACCGTTCAGCAGCCAAGCTAGGTCGCCCTCTGGTCCGCTAATGGCTCTGGGAACCACTCCATGGTCACCACTTTAAGAGGTGCAAAATAATGGGCAGGAGGAAAGTTAGTTCTGCTTGACTGAGGATCTTGTTCCCTTCTTTCTGCTTCTCTTGTCCAGGGGATCTGTGGCCTGTTGGCGCTGGCAAACTTTCTTTTCCCCAATCCCTTTCTTGTTTCTTGTATTGCAACTTTCGTCTGTGTGTCGATCTTCTGCTTAACAACTCTTGATGATTGATGTATACTCTAGTTTTCGAATATGCCCTCTGGTACTCTCTGAAGACGGGTAGGAGGAGGAGGAAGAGGAGGAGGAGGAGAAAGATTCAGGCTTCAAGTCCAGCTTCGAGGAGCTTCACAGGACCTCTCGTTAGTGTTATAATATATGTGAAGGATCCTGGATCCGAATCCAGCTTCATGGGGGCTTCAGAAGACCTCGCGTTAGTATAGTAATAAACTGAAGACGTGAAGGATTCTGGCTGAGAGAGAGAGAGAGAGAGAGAGAGAGAGAGAGTCGGTTGCCAGATGCGCCTTCCGCACTGCCTTGTATCAAAGGCATCATCCTCCACCAAACCTCTTCTCTCCATATCTTCCTTCACTTTATCTCGCCATTTAATTCTCTGTCTCCCTCTCGATCTTCCTCTAACAGGTTCTTCCCAAGCCTTCTTCACTCCCTCCTCGTCATCCATCCTTCTTAGGGCCCTTACACACGAGGACACTAGTGTCCGCCACCGGTGTCGGACACTAGTGTCCTTGCTCAAGACACCGCCTGGCAACTAGTGAGCCACTCACACACCTTGATAGGCCGTCTCCTTCCATCATGGGATGATGGTGGGTGTCAAACTGAGCATGAGAAGCTGGCCAGTGGGCAGCGGTGGCGGACACTGGTGGCTACGTGTGAAAGCTTCCATTTAAAACAATGCTTTGCAGTGAGTGGCGGCAACCGTCAGTGTCCGCCACGTGTTGCATGCGAGACACCGAAATATCTGTTGCCCGGAAGTTGTCTGCTTCCCACTGCTGTTGCCTCGTGTGAAACTCCATTTGATAATATGGGAAGCAACTAGTGTCCGACACTGGTGGCGGACACTAGTGTCCTCGTGTGTAAGGGCTCTAAGGGCTCTAACACATGCGCGTTCATTCTCTGATATGTCATGTCGACCAGCCTAACCTGCTGTCTCCAGGTCTATAAATGCACAATAAAATTCCTGGCTTCCCTCCAGCCTCTTTTCCTGTAGTTGTCTTACTCTGACGATGGCCTCCACCGTCCCTCTTCCTCTCATGAATCCATACTGCTATTTCCCGACCTTTACAATTTCTCTTCATCTTCCATCCAGTATCCTCTCTAAAACTTTCAATCCATGGTCTCTTAGTTTAATTCCTCTGTAGTTACCACATGACATCTCCCTTCTGCTTTTATATATACACCATTAGTCTCCTCTTAGTCCGTTGGCATTTCTTCCTCTTCCCATCACTCGACCTAGATTTTTTTTTATTGAGATGTAGAGCTTACGACGTGGGACCTAAATTCGTGAAGTTTAAATTGCACCTTAAGTGCCTGTACAATACTGCGTTTTGTAGGGAGTGTTTGAATGGTCTGATGGAACGTAAAATTTCCTTCAAAACATGCCGTAAGGAAGTACTGGAGTTGCAAGTGAATATCCTCGAAGGTCGCTTAAAGGAGACTGTGTCTTTTATCGATTTTTGTGTACTGAAAAATGCAGCAAATAAAAATGTGACTAAATATTGTAACAACATACGGGAAGTGCACAACAGGGAAATTTCGAACTTGGGTGGACGCTACGCGTTAACATCATGTGACCCTTAATTCTAGGGTAGTTTTTAATTATTCTGGTTACGAATTATCTGAAAGACAAGTTTTTACTATTTTGGTCCAAATTTTTGCTTGACAATTAACAGACTTAAATTCCCAAAATATTTCCTTTCTTTTGAATCCCGGGAAAAGATTTTAAGGCTATGGTTAGACAAGTTCAGTCAATAGCTTACAAATTTTTCTATAATTTCAAGTCTATCATGTGCCCGATTTTTACTAAGGATGATATTAACTTGCTAAAGAATTTAGGAAAGAATAATTCACTGATTATTAGCAAACCTGACAAAGGAAATGGTGTAGTCGTTCAGGACAGAGGGGATTACATTGATAAAATATTGTTTATACTTAATGACTACTAAATTTAAGAAAATGCCACATGCAGACCCCTACCACAGGAATATCCTGAATGAGGATAAAATAAACAGGTCGCTTAATTTTTTGAAAAAAGGTCATTATATTTCAAATGAAGAATACCACAACTGTTATGCAAGTGGTTGTTCCCCCGCTATTTTATACGGATTACCGAAGATCCATAAATCGAACGTTCCCTTAAGACCGGTCGTTGCTTCTTACAATACCCCATCATATAACTTAGCGAAATTCTTAGTAACATTTTTGAGTACTATAACGGACACTACTTATTCTCTAAAAAAAATCATATGAATTAGTAAAATGACTTAAAGCATTTGAATATACCTCAGAGTCATTTTTTATGCGGTTTTGATATTGAATCTGTATTTACGAACATACCTCTTAATGAAACCACTGACATAGCAGTGAATGAAATGTGTAAGGATGGGAACACTTCCCGAGATTTGCCTAGGAATAAGTTCAAAACACTGGGAGGCAACATGTAAAGATACGTACTTCATGTTTAATGATGAGTAGTATTTTCAAATAGATGGGGTAGCAATGGGTAGCCCAGTTTCATGTACTTTTGTTAATTTGTTTTTAGGTTTTCATGAGGGAAAGTGATTGAAGGATTGCCCATCTCATTTCAAACCTTTGCTCTGTAAGCGATTTGTAGATGATACTATTTTAATTTTTTTAAAATGAACACCAGGCTAATAGTTTTCTTCACTGCCTAAATAGCAAACATGAAAATATAAAATTTACTTTTGATAGGGAGATGAAAAATAAGATGCCATTTTTAGATATTTTCATTGGCAAATCCGAAAGTTCATTCTCTGTTTACAGAAAACCCACTTTTTCAGAATTAGGTTTGATTGTCTTAGTCCGTCCAAACATTTTCAAAGTAAATGCAATTAATACCTTAATCTACAGGGCTTATAATTTATGCTCCAATTTCGCTTTGTTTCATGAGGAGATGGAATTCTTGGTAAAATTTTTCGCAAATAATGGTCATCCAACCAATTTGGTCTTTAAACATATTAGGCTGTTTCTGGAAGGTGTTTACAGTCTAAAAATGCCAGTTGTTACAGTTCCTAAATTAGTTTTTTATTGCAAATTACCTTACATTGGTGTACCAATTAAGCAACTTGAGAGGGAGTTGAAATACTGTTTTGACAGATTTTAGCCACAGATTACTTTTAAATTCATTTTTAGTAATGATTTTACAATAAAAAGCTTACTACCTTTCAAAGATAAACTGCCTGATTTATTGCGTTCTAGTATTGTTTAATATTATACATGCCCCAACTGCCAAGTTGGGTATTTGGGTAGTTCCATAAAGGCGCTCAAAACGAGATACTGCCAGCATGCAGGGATCAGTGACAAGGCAGGTAGAGAGAGACTTAGCAGTCAAGCAGCAGTCTTCCATCCCTGAACATTGCAGCAGATGCAATCAGGCAAGACTAAGTATAAGGGATTTTAAAATTGTAGATTCATGTTCAATAATTTCTGATTTAAGGATTTTAGAATCTATATATATTCACAAACTTAAGCCACAACTCAACCAAGATCAGTCTTCCTTTCCTTTATCTATAATCTACTGATTTTCTATCTGCTTTCGCTTTCCAGTCTCTAAGCAAATTTATCTATTGTGTCATTTTTCTTTGTGTTGGTCTTTTTTAATGTTTCTTAGTTCTGTGTTTTATTTGATTTTTTAAAATTCTTGAGTTTGTTTTTCTTAGTTTTATTGGCTATTGTAATTCACTGAATTGTATTAGTTTTAAGTCTCTATGTTTTCCTTTTTGAGTAGTGTTTTTTTATGGTAGCGTAGTTTATAAAAAATTATTCTCAAGTGTGACCTTTCTTTGATTTTGTATTTTACTATAGCAGAGTCCACCGCTCTTTGCAGCTAAGCCTCGCCCACTGCACGCCACTGATTGGCTAGACCTCGAGGGGTGAATGACGTCACACTAGTTAACAGTCCAAATGATTACCAGTACGGATTTGACTCCGTTCGGTCATGTTGTGTCGTGCATGAATGATGACACCACAGATTTGAGTTCCCGGAGTTTTGAAGTGTACAATTAATATCTCCGATTAAAGATATATTAAATTATATATCATTAGGAAGATCTTGGATCTGCGCATCTTTTTTTGTTTTGTTTTTATCATGCGGAGCCTAAATACACAAGCATCTTGCTTTTTTATTTTTAAATTGGTGTTGGCCTAAATAAGCGATCCCACATAGACCACATTAATTGAAATGAAGCATAGACTTATGCAGCCATGTCAAATGTTAATATCATTGAGAGATTAGGCCTACACGTCACTTTCTTATATTTTGAGGCAATGACAGGTCATAGGACTACACATCAAATTTTTACATTTTGATGCAATGACAGGGCATAGACCTACACGTCAATTTCTTATATACTGAGGCAATGACAGGTCATAGGACTACACATTAAATTCTTATATTTTGAGACATGACAGAGCATGGGCCTAACACGTCAGTTTCTTATTGCAAATTGTTTTCTTCCCGTATCTGTTGGAAATAGCATGACTGTCTCAGTCTTAAACACAACTGTCAAACTGCTTTCAGTGAAATACCTGTATATTGAAAATATATTTACAAAAGGGATAACAAATTATATTACTGTGATAGTGAATATAAGGCTGCTGTAGCATTTCTACAAAAATGAAGGCTATGGTAGGAAGGCATCATAAGGTACGTAACGAAATAAGAAAAAATAATTGATAGCTGAAAAAGTTATGTATGAGAGGATCCAAACCAGTCTGCGAGTAGCCCATGATATTCATTTGCTTTTGGGAGCGTTCTTATAGGTTACCCTGTTGGACAAAAGGATACATGAGTCAGTAAATCTCTCTCTCTCTCTCTCTCTCTCTCTCTCTCTGCTGTTAGGAGAATATTTAGCGTAGACTGTATTCGTAAAGATCCCGATTACTTTTAATTAAAACAAATGACTAAATTTCAGTTAACAAGAGTAGGCAGATAATTCTTTACACCAGTGTT
Source organism: Macrobrachium rosenbergii (assembly GCF_040412425.1). Taxonomy (NCBI): domain Eukaryota; kingdom Metazoa; phylum Arthropoda; class Malacostraca; order Decapoda; family Palaemonidae; genus Macrobrachium; species Macrobrachium rosenbergii. The sequence goes on from NC_089747.1 coordinate 36,175,736, forward strand.
TTATGAATAGGTCTATGTTTATTCTGCAGTCCTAGGTCACCACATGAAAAGTTTTCGAAGACACAAAACTACAAGCACCATAACAACAAAAACAAAAATAAGAATAACCACAATAAAACGACTGAGTATAAGATAGGCCTATAATCCAAACACCATAAGTGAGTACCGACAAAAAGAAATAGGACATTATAGGTCTACGTCCATTTTTATGATCCTGTTATTTCGAAAGCAGATAACGTCCTTAAGAAAATTCTCAGCAAATTATATCCAATACGACTCGTACAGCCTACTATACTGTAACTTTAAGTTAAACATAGGCATATTCTGGTTTTGTAGAGTGCCGTCACTGCTTGTCATCCCTCCGAATGTGTCAACGATTGCAATGAAATGGATTTTATGACTGTTAAACAGTTGTAAAATTTCCTGAAATCAATATGAAATATCAGTCTGCGTAGCTCTGAGAAAGTCTTTGTGTTTAAGTTTAGAATGGTGAACACGCTTGACAATATCAGACGGTAATTATCACTGTCCAGTGATTTAAGTGCACCGATTCAAACGCAGACATTCCCTGTGTCACCTCCGTATTCAGGTGAACCTCATTTACGAAACACAACACTCTAGCATCGCGGAACACTCCTGACTTCGTTTATATTTTCCTTTTTTTTTTTACCACCTTTATTGAGATGCGTATTACGATTTTATTTCAGGGGATAAAATAACGTTTCCTTTTGATAACCTGCAGAACGTATTTTAGTTCGGTACAACAACCATTGCAGTATTAATGAACAAGAAAAGAGCCACAGATTAACCAACTTTTCGAAACTGTTGCCAACCAATTAGCTTTAAGGGATGGTCATGACGTAAGCAGTGGGCGGGGCTTAACTGCAAAGAGCGCTGGACTTTGCTATAGTATCTACCACTAGCGGATCTAGAAAAATTTAATGGCGGCCAATTTTCTTATTATACATACATGCATGCATACATACATACATTATATATATATATATATATATATATATATATATATATATATATATATTTCTTTAACCGATTTTCTATTTTTTCTCATTTTTATATTTGTGTTATTATTAGCTAAATCTTCGATGTTATTTATCATTTTTCACGAGAGGGACACGTGCCCGGGTGGCCACGCCCCCGCTCAGTGGATCCGCTAGTGGTATCTACACAGCAATAAAATATTAGTGTCAAAGAATTATCCCTCCGTCTTGAAAGTGGAATTCTGTACTGTACTGACCTTCCGAGTTGGTTAAAAGCAAAAGTAATAAGTTTTGAAACAGGTGTCGCCAGATCAGGAATCTGCCTTGGAAGTGCAAGAAGAATAGAACACTGTATTCATAATGTGGCATTCCATTTTAGCAATGCCAGGGAGACAGTTAGACCAATGGCGTGGTGGAGACCCAGCAGCCAGCGTTGCCGACCAAGAAGCCGACAAGTGGGGACGAGGTGGTGGTGATCTTAACAAGTACCGTCCTGCCGGTCTTCCTTCACAATACTGAAGGAGTCTTCGAGGATCCTAGAAGCTTTTGCTAAGAACTGGTGACTTTAACGGGACTTCTTTGAGTTGGTAGATTTGGTGCTCATGTTTCAGAGAGTACACTATATATTCTCAGAAATTCATTTTTATATATTATTATTTCTGTTATGTTGTGACCATGATTTATTTAATATGAGTATCTTAAATAATAAAGGTTTTAAAATATAGCTTAAAGAATCTTTTTGATGACCTGAGGAAAACTGAACGGCATTTTTGTGTTAAAAAAAATTACTGAAAACAAAAAATGGCAAATCAAGTTAATGTTTGCTTAGATGGCAAACTGAAAGAGAAAATATGGCTGACATCATTTACGATGTTGAATAGAGTTTATACCTGAATGCCAAAGTGGATAAAGTGCAAAAATAGATGAGAAGCGATTTTTCAGAATATTTTAAGTTTGTCGCGTTTCCTTCAACAATTAAGATTTTAAATAAATCATCAGCGACTGAAGTAAGATAAACCATAGTACTAAGTTGATTCAAACTGAATTTTACGTTATAACTGACCAAGAGAACTCGATATGGATACTACATACTTGCTCGGAGGGCTGCAAACGCTCTTCTGGTAATCTGCAGCGTTTGCAGTTGCCTTAAATAGTGCAGTTCTCTGGTATATGGTGCTTGGGCCTAGTACCATACCATCCTTCCTAACCGTCCTCCCCCCAGCCTTCTAACTCCTTCCCGGCCCTACATTTCACGGTGGCTTCGTACTCACCGTATTGGAACAGTTACACCGACGTCTCAGACAGCATAAAATGCATTCGGAGATCCCCATTCTTCGGATGATACAGGTCAAAAGTAGATTTTTGCTCGTTTATTTTAACAGTGGAGAGAGAGAGAGAGAGAGAGAGTGTTTCCACCCGTGCGTCTAGGCCTGGCAACAAGAGCCTCCATTATTTTCCATCTCTTTTTTTTTCTATCTGCTCCCCATACATATTCTCTTCGCTCAATGTTCATTCCTACTGGAAATTCAGGTAATGCAACAAGTCTTCAAAAAAGATTGATTTAAACTTCTGTTGACACTTGGGGAAACTTCGGGGCGCAAAGAACCGGAATCAGATCACAGTAGGAAAATGAGGGGGACGAGGGAAATTCACCAGGCAAAGTGACCACATCTCGTAATACACACAAAAAGAAGATGCATGACGCTCATTCTTCCGGTCTCCGTCGGGTATCTTATTTCATCGTGATGGATTTCGAAACAAGCAGCTTTCTTCATTCAAGCATAAGCAAGGATCATCCGTCCAGCGCAACGATATGCAGTCCAGCTTGTTTAAAAAATGAATAAAAATGGGCTTGCTTTATTTGAATTCCGAGGAGATCCACTATTTCACTGGCGTTCTTATGACAGAGATGACAGAGAACGTCAGTTTTCACGGTGTGGTCTAATGTTAGACTACTTGTTTGTTCACCAGTTTGGTCCTAATTCCAAGGGTCTGGTGAAGCGGCAGTGGGTCATGGTGAGAATAGTATAGAGTTAGACTATAGGCTAGAATTTAGGCCCATGACCAAGCGGTGGGACCTATGAGGTTATTCAGCGCTGAAACGGAAATTGACAGTAAGAAAGTTTGAAAACCTCTCAGCTGCACTATGAAACAGTTGTTAGGAGAGGGTTGAAAGAAAGATGAAGGGAATATGAAAGTACAGTAAAACGAATGAAAGAGGCTGCAGCTAGGGGCCGCAGGGACGCTGCAAAGACTCTTAACTAATGCCTACAGTGCACATGTAAGGTACACTGACAGCACAGTGAGGCCTGAGAGTCACTACAAAAAGTAAATGAAAATGTAACTGTGGTCTGGCTGAGGCTTGCTAATCTTGCTAGTCAGAAGGCCGACGGGAGGGGCAAAGTAACACCCAAAAGGTAACCATGTGTGAAACAACATACATTTGAAACAGTGACACGGGTAATTACATTAACAGATATAAAAAAAATATTGAGATTATAAATATTCAATCTGTTCTAACCAAATAGTACTCTCATGTCCACCCTGCCCTAAGAATCATAAGTATCCTTAAGGCCAGTTTACACTACGCTTCACTGCTCGCTGCACGTCTCAGACTCATCACCAACTCCTCCCAAATTATTGTTAGCCCCGCCCTCTTGAGTGCTCCCCAAGACGTATGAGGCAGCACCCAACGCATCAAACCGAGCTTGATGGCTGAAGCCTGAAGGCGCCACTCAGACTCACTCCGGCGACGACTACTTACTAACATGGAATGGAAACGAAAGGAAGTTCGTTTTCTCATAGATGCTTATCAGCATTTTCCGTGTCTATGGAATGTGAAATTACAAGAATATAAAAACATAGATGTTCGCGACGCTGCCATGAAAAAACTAAAGGAAGAGATGCTTGTAATTAACGAAAAAATGACAGAAGATATAAAAAAGAAAATCCATACACTACGAGGCTAGTACACAATTATGCATTTGATCATACATTTGTGCTACAACAACGGCAACACAGGTAAATTCTTCCCAGTCACTGCTCATCGTGGCTCTCGGGAAGATACTGCTGCCGGTCGCAGCAATCACGTAGTGTAGAAGCAAGACGCGCTATGCAGCATGAAGCGTCGCCAAGGTGGGCGGGCATATGCTGGTAGAGGCGACTTATGCGGCGTCGCAAACGTCATAGTGTAAACTGGCCTTTAGAATAACCTATTCATGATAAATATACATAAGAAGTAGGTCTTTACATAGCCAGACGTTAAAACGAATCTATTGTAACAAACCCAACTCGGTTTGATGTAACTTGTATATGATCTGCTTCCTAGCCGATTTTTAGTATGGATTTGCTACAAAAAGATGGTTATTAAAAGACACAGGGTCCCAGTGATAATACATTTCACAACCAAACAGTAACAATCATTACTCAATACAAACAATACTCAAAATCCAATACACATCAAACTATCGGCAAAAGATCGGGAAAACTTCACTCTAAAAATAAATATCACCACTCCATCATAATTCAGAGCCCTTGGTCGGAGGACGGAAAAAGTAGGACCCACGCAGGAGTCAGGCCAGAACTGATTTCCCCGGAAAAACAAGAACAGGAGTTAAAGCAAATAAGAATCCGACCAATTCCTTTGAGCAACAACTGAACCACCTCTTAAAAGGGTTGTTAAATATTTGCATGAAAACATAAATAAACAAATTACCCTACGACTACACTACAAAATAAAATCATTTAATGAATGTTTGTTACACTATCCCATATTCAAAAGACGTAATATCCTTTGTGAGCAAAGTGTAGTAGTATCAGATCTCTTTATCGTCTCACAACAGAGAGAGGTATCATTACCAGCTTTGCCACAAACACACAGTAGCTGTTCCACGCTGTCTTCATATAAGCTAGAAATTCCAGACTTTCGGGCATCGTAAGGTTTAGCAAGTAGAAGACGGACATATTCAATGAGAGTTCATACACTGAAGTCCTGGTTCTTTATGCTAAAGATGTACAGCTCCTTTGATATATCATGCCCTATGTTACAGAGCACAACGAATATTGTTCGATTCTGGTCATTGAATAGATTCCATAAGCTATATTTTAATATGTTTATTAGTTTAGCTATTCACATTTTATTAAATAAACTATTGTTAGAAAATAACTGGAATAACAATATCTAAAGTAGCATTTGTTTCAGCCTGTAGCACCATTCGATGAAACACGAACACAAAATTGGCGACTCAACGGCATCAGTTTTTGAGCAGTTCACAGCAAAACCTTCTCCTTCTAAGTTTCCCGAAGACTTCTTCAGTATTCCCAGGGAGACCCCTAGGACGAAACCTGTCAGGATCGTCACCACCTCGTCCCCACTTGTTGGCTGCTGGACTCCCCCCCCTCCAACTGGTCATCCTCCTTCCCTGGCGTTGCTGAAATGGAATGCCAACTTATGAATACACTATTCTATTCTTCTTTCGTTTCTAAGGTAGATTCCTGATCAGGCAACACCTGTTCCAAAACACTTCCTTTTTTAGACAACTTGAAAACCAGAAGGTTGGTTCACTGTAGAGTTCCACATGCAAGACTCAGGGATATTTTCTTGACAGTAATATTTTATTTGTGTATATATACTACTACATACTTTACATTCCCAACTTGCTTTCCATCACTAACCTGATAACTTCAGCTGCCCAGGCACCTCCAGGACCCCTCTTGGCGGCGTCGTGGTTCCCTCTTGCATGGAAGTACTTGTCCGAGTTCTTCCAGTTGACTTCTTTCATGTCGCTGTTCAAGGTAGAAATGTAGAGTGTCAGTTGAAATTCAGAAACATTTTTCATTTACATTCACCTCAGGGAACACCAAATTTTGCAAATGAATAGTTCAACAATTGTTCCAATACGGTGAAAAGGAATCCACCGTGAAGAGTCGCGGGATTGGGGGGAGGGTGGGTGGAGGGAACATGCGGTGATGAAGGGGGTGGATAAGGAAAGAGAGCTTAGTACTAGGCATAAGACCAGATACCAGAGAACTGCACTATTTAAGGCTGCTGCAAAGCTGCCAATTATCAGAAGCCAGTTTGCAGTCCTCCGACCGAGTACGTAATATACATAAAAAGTTCTCTTGGTCAGTTATAATGTAAAGTTGAGTTTGAATCAAGCTAGTGTTATGGTTTAGCTTACCTCAGACTCAGATGATTTATCTGAACTTTTCTTGGTTTAATTGCTGAAGGACACGTTACAAATTTGCAAAATATATAAATAAATATCTCTCCTTGTTGTTGCATCTTATCCTTTGTCGAATTTAGGCCAAAACTTCACTGAACATCGTAAATTAACCTTCACTCATATTTTTTCTGCCTTCTGAACGAACATTACCTGGAGTGGCGTTTTTTCTCACTTATCATTGTTTTGTCCGTTAATCAGATAATCTCTTTAGACCCCGTTAAGGTCGAGAAACCGTTCGCAGGCTTTAATAATAATTAAATAAAGGTGTCAGCAGGTCGAAAAAGTATTTTTATTAAACACAAACAGCAGAAAATCAATAATCTTAAGGATGGGCATAATTTGTTTGACAAGAGTTTATTCCGGATCTGCATAAGCCTACCCCGTGAGTCTATGAGTCTAGGTTTCATTCATCTCCTACACTAGTCTTTTTTACAATGCATCCTTGACCAGCAAGTCCTCATTCTGGTCTCTCTTGACAACTGTAAATGTAGTGAGACCCAGAGGAGTTTAAAATATATATGAGATATATTAATATATATATATATATATATATATATATATATAATATATATATATATATATATATGTACATTACATTAAAACATTTATTTTTCTTCCCCACAGGATTAAGCTGCTGTTTGCTGTGGTCGTTCTCGCAGCCGTTGCTGCCAGCACTGAAGGAGTCCCAGACTTCTGGGACACTATCACCAGCCCTTTTACCTTTGTCAAAGAAGCGTTCCAGGGAGCGAAGGGAGATATGGTCAGCGTCTATACGTAAGTGTTCTGGCTTTAATGTTGTTCGTTGAAGATTCAACACACTATATTTCGTTTGTTTTGCTTTATTTTGCTCCATATGTATATTTAGTTTTTTCTGTGCCATTGCCTTCTTCGGAAGGAATGAATTTAAAGAATAAACAAGCGATTTGGACTTTTCTTTCCTTTCCTATGTAAATCGCCATAATTTCATATCTTTATGTTTGTCCCCTATGAAGATTATGAATGAACAATCATTATAACCTTGCAATGACGTCATTCTGTATCCCAACTCCGAACAGCGACATGAGAGAAGCCAACTGGAAGAACTCTGACAAGTACTTCCATGCAAGAGGGAACTACGACGCCGACCAGAGGGGCCCCGGAGGTGTCTGGGCAGCTGAAGCTATCAGGTTGGTGACATTTGGCTCAAATTCTTCTTCCTCTCTAGAGAAGAGTTTAGGGTATCTCCCTCTCTCTCTCTCTCTCTCTCTAAATTCTTGCTAAAAACTGGACAGGTATGACCTTAATGATCCACTCCATCTAATTAAAAAGGTGTATAGGTGGAAATATATGATTATGGATATATAAATATGAGTGTGGTCATATATAAACTGTTTACATACTTATACTATTTGTCCGCTCGAGACAGAAAGTTATGCATATATCTGTACAGATATATGCATATATGCACAAAGTATTCGCATGCATAAATGCATATCCTGTGTGGGCAAGTATCACCTTCTTTACCGATAATCTGTCCGGAGTGTCTTAACTACCTATACTTTATCTATTGCAGCTCAAACTGCTTTTATTCATTTTCTAAATACTACCTCTCCATCTCTTCTCCTTTTCTAAGAAGCTTATAGATTACCTTGTTTTAATTTTCCTATTTTTTAAGTGTGAGGATTCAGATAAATTTTGATTCTTCACTCCTTAGCTGCTTGGCCTAATTTCTTGTCTAGAACTCTTATAGGGCTTCAGGTAGCTGATAGATAAGAGAGTAGGGCACAATGCTCACTAATTTCTCTGCAGAAATATTTTCAGTAGAGTAACATGCTTTGAATTTACCAGAAATTAAGGTTCCTCCCCCGGTACTTACATCTTCAGTGTCTTCATGACCTCTGTTTAAAATCGCCTTGGAAAAATATCCCTCACTCTTGTTCTGCAGAAAAACCTTACTACTTTTGTTTCCAGATATCTTGAACTACTTAGACCTGTGTCAGTACAAGGCTGGCTGAATCTAAGTAGCTCAAGATAATTATCTAGGAAAAAGAAGTTTTTGAATCAAGGGGCAAAATGTCTAAAATCTAATCCCAAAATGCAAATGAAGGATCTAGGCTATGTACTAAAGAGTTAAGATATTCCATTCCAGCAATGCAAGGGAGACAGTAGACTAATGGCGCGGAGGAAACCCTGCAGACAGCCGCTGACCAAGCGGCGGAGATCCTAATGTTTACCGTCCTGAGGGCCTACCTTCACAATACTGAAAGAGTGGCTTTGAGAGTCCTTGAAGAACTGTTTGTAAAGAACAGTTCAAATGACTGAAGGGATTAACTGATTTTCTTTGGATCACCAGATATTTGCAGATTCACGATAATGTATTGCACAGTAACAATATAAATTTTCTGTTACTTGTCAAGTAGATTTTGTTGTCACTATTAGCATATACTGACCATTTATTCAATAAATATGAATAAATGAACTAATAAACGTTTTAGTTTACCAAACAAATAACTAAAAACTGACTGACTCACTCACTGAAATCTATTTTTTAACGTCTTGAGCTGTATACAGAATATAACCATATCCAACGAAGCTCTCACGGTCAGTCATATATAACGTGATGTATCACTGAACACTCAGGTAATGTTAAAGAAATCTTAAGTATTCTTACAGAGTCATTTCAAGAAGAACGTGCCTTGAATTTAGTTAATGAAAAAAGAACGACTACCGAACTTGCAATACCTCTGGGTCTGTGTACGCATACCATAAGGTGCCTAACTTTGGTGGATATGAAGTAGTTTGGGAACGCCATATCACCATAGAAGAGACAGATGATTCTTTTCTGATTAGTTTGCAGCATTTTGCCTCTACAAAGCTCCAGTTACGTGATTTATTTCTTCAAATTAGCCGGACGTTGAGTTTGGTTCGCGTGACGCCGCGTTCAGACGATAGAAGGCAGCACCTATCAGGCGACTCCCACCGCTATACCAAACCACATTCCCCCAACAAAAAATAATGAAAATAAAGCCTCGGTAAATATTGCTTGACACAGACTTTAAGTGTAATGTTGCGTTACATAATGAGTTATTAGATGTAACGCAGTAGATTCTCATCAAGAGGGACTGCTTCACTACTGTCACCTGCTGCCTGCCAATCGACATGTGATGAAAACACTGCCAACGTCGGTCAGGTATTTATGATTTTTTTTTACTGTATGATAACTCATGGAATATTTCTTTCTTCTGATAAGAAACATATTTCAAAGTATTTCATACACATGCATAAATGCACACAAATATATATAGTGTATATATATGTATGTATATACTGCATATATATATATATATATATATATATATATATATATATATATATATATATATATATATATATATATATATATATATATATATTATGATTAGCAAGAATTCGCTAGCAAATTACCTCCCCCCCCTCCTTTGTTGTTGTTGGTTGTTCATTTACTGCCAGCCGGCCGATCGATAGACCATCTGTCTATCGACTTAAAAACAAGGGTTAAAAGATTAAAGGCGCTCCCATTTTTGATAAAGATCTTTCCTTCGAGGCAAAAGTAATCTGGCTTGGGCGTTTCTCCTACAGGCCAAAACCTCCCCTGCGGGCAGCAGGTGCAATGAGTCAAAGCATCTGTGATGGACGCCCCTGCCCCATAGGAGGGGATAAAGGCAAAAACCCACGAGGTCTCACACACACGCGGGCTGGAAGATATGGAGTGAACTTGTGAAGACGTCCCCAACACCTGGCCCCATCGATGCCCTTGCATCCCAACCACGTGGCCCTTTCAAAAGTATACTTCTCCTCGTGCCCTTCGACCGTATTCCTCGAGCCCACACGCCATTGCTTGGAGTTTCGAGGAGTCCCCATCGCCTTGCCCCTTTACGGAAGCCCTTGCATCTCACCACGTGGAAGAAACTCGCCCTCGGAAATTGCAAGTCATCCACGCACCGCCTTCTACGCGCCCTCGGAAAATCTGCTAAGGTAAAGTGCCCTGGAAGAGCCCCATTTCAGTCACGCTTTTGTCTCGTAATATTTTCTTAAAGAGAAAGCCAGAAATCTCCCTTGTCTAATGTCCGTGCGCCTCTTGCATCGGCAGTATTAATTCTTTATTACTCCTTTGGCACCCTCAGTGCAGCGTCAAATTCATTATTCTTTTGTCTATTTTCATTACTGGCGTATAATGTGCATATCTCTCATTTCAGAGGGATCCTATTTCGTGGAAGCTTCTCGGACCGTGTCTGAATCCCCAGTTTCATTCAATCCCGTAGGAATCTCCTTCAGGATAGTAATCTACTTGAGTTCCTCTTTCCCGTACTGATATCATTTATGTAAATACACTCCTTTAAATTTGCCCACGTGTTTTACGTAATATTTCCCTCAGTAACAAGAGCCCTAAGCTCATATGAAATTCTCCTTTGTTTTCCTCTTTTTTTACGTTTTCCCGTACCCACGAAGTCAGAATCACAAGGCTAAATTAACTTAAATTGTTGCTACCTGTCTCACAGAGCATATTTCAAACTAAAACCACGGAAAAACGTAAAAATGGCGACCTGGCCATAGATCTCGTTTTGCAGTTGCAGTTCCCCTAGTGTTGCTTTATTGCATTTGCAACTTGCCAGATCAGCTATTAGCAAAGCTAAGCTGGGTACGAGACAATTACGAACCTTATGTGTAAAACCAGCACACAGATCCAGAAAATTCCACGTAAGTAATGTGTTTATCTTAGCAAAACCTTTTTACAATCATGACTGTTCCTAGGAATTAGAAATAGGGACGCATGTAATCACTGAGAGAAAAGAACCGCCGTATTAGATTCGTTAATGCATGCCTTTCAGGATAGGTAGTTAGGAAATAACCAGTGCTAACCATCCTTGCTTCGAGGAATAGTGCGAAATTCCTCTGTGTTAAAATCTTTGCCATATCTTTTGCTTCGAGGAATAGTGCGAAAATTCCTGTGTTAAAATCTTTGCCATATCCTTGCTTCGAGGAATAGTGCGAAATAAATTCCTCTGTGATAAATTTTACTTCGCATTTCGAATTAGCGAACTGTTATTTAGGCGCGAATAAAATTCCCACGTGGGACACGACGAAGTCAGCTTGCATTGCTGAAAATTCTCTCAGTGTAGTTAGAATTCGAGCTAGGTGTTAGGAAAGCGAAATTTAAACTCCGCTTATAGGGAAAATTACTAGGCCGTTGTACTGTTATCCTCTCAGACGACTGGGAAATTCTCCGGAATCCCAGACTGTATATAAACATACGGGTTCATTCACCCAGAATCTAAAAATACCTCCGGTGTTGGCCAAACGACCTGCACCCCCCCACCCCCGCCCATGCCCGCGTGTGTAGCATTTTTTTTTTTTTTTTCCCCATTCATTTCCCAGCATACATTTTTCTTTGGGTTTCCCGTTAGTAATTTCAAGTCCTAAGTGACTCCTAAAATTCTAAAATTCTACGTCGCACGTGGCGAGAATTCCTCCAAATTCCACAAATTCCAAGTCCTCACGTGACTCCTAAAATTCTACGTCGCACGTGGCGAGAATTTCTCCAAATTCCAGTCCTCAGAGACTCCTAAAATTCTACGTCGCACGTGGCGAGAGTTTCTCCAAATTCCAGTCCTCAGAGACTCCTAAAATTCTACGTCGTACGTGGCGAGAATTTCTCCAAATTCCAGTCCTTAGAGACTCCTAAAATTCTACGTCGCATGTGGCGAGAATTTCTCCAAATTCCAGTCCTCAGAGACTCCTAAAATTCTACGTCAGACGTGGCGAGAATTTCTCCAAATTCCAGTCCTCAGAGACTCCTAAAATTCTACGTCGCACGTGGCGAGAATTTCTCCAAATTCCAGTCCTCAGAGACTCCTAAAATTCTACGTCGCACGTGGCGAGAATTCCTCCAAACTCCAGTCCTCAGAGACTCCTAAAATTCTACGTCGCACGTGGCGAGAATTTCTCCAAATTCCAGTCCTCAGGGACTCATACAAAAATTCTACGTCTCAAGTGGCGAGAATTTCTCATTCCCTGCGGAACCCAAAATTAAGTACTTTTGAGACACTATATAGTGTAGTTCACACACATCTAAGCCCTTACGGGACTGATCATTCTAGTTCGTTAGAACAACTCCTTAACTTCACGCTACAGCCGGCCAAGTCCGAGCGTGACAAAATCCAACTACGTCTTCCGAGACGCATATTAGACTTTCTCCTCGCCAAGAACAACCACGTCTTTCAAGACACATCCAATTTTAACAAAGAGTCTTTTCAGACATATCCTATACCCATTATTCCAAGATGGCTAATACCAGAGCCCAACAAAACGAGGATTTCAAATTCTACATGTCCGCTGGGAAGGACATGGGACTATCGGGCAAGATCTGAGAGCATGGGTTCAAGAGCGAGTGGACGATGCCAAGGCTGAGAGAGCAAGAGAACGTGAAGAGAGGGAGAGAGAACGTGAGGAGAGAGGAGCAAGAATTGCCCAAGAGCAGGAGAAGGATAAAGAACGTGAGGAGAGAGAGAGGGCAAGAATTGCCCAAGAGCAGGAGAAGGATAAAGAACGTGCAGAGAGAGAGAAGAACGTGAGGAGAGAGAGGGAGAGAACGCAGCGCCCATGAGCTCCAGGTGCTAGAACGACAGCACGCCACCCCCCCGCCCCCTGCCGCGGGGATGAGTGCCCTCAGCCAAGCTCACTCGTTCATGCCAAAATGGACCGAGTCCGAACCCGAAGTATGGCTTGAAAGGGCCGAACGAGTCCTGGAGTGCTGCGATCTCTCCCCCGCGGAACTCTCCCTTGTTCTCACTAAATTCCTGGGCGGAAAGGCCCTCGTTGCCTACCACGCCCTTCCCGCAGACGATCGGGAAACTGGGAAGCCGTCGCCAAGCAGTTACGAAGGCGTGCGAGATTACCCCCCGAGCGGTGGAGGAGACGTTGGAGAGAGCAGCCCAGAGAAGCAGGCCAGACTTGGTCCGATTGGGCGTACCATTCGAGCGCGGGCGTTGACAAAATGGCTCGATTCCGAAGGAGCCACTAACACCGCCGAGGTACTCGAGCGGTTTAAATTCGAGCATTTCCTGCGCTACGCCCCTCCTGCCCTCGCCACTCATATAGTGGAAAAAGCCCCACCAACACTCACCGAGTGTTGCCGAATAGCAGACATGTGGGAAACTCACCACCCTCAAGAAGGATCCATGGGGCGGAAGATAAATCCCCCGTCCCTCCTCGGAGGTTCAAATTCCCACAAAAATGGGAACTCGGGCAAGCCCCTAACTTGCCATTATTGCAAGAAAACGGGGCATTCCTCCGAACAGTGCCGGAACAAGAAACCGGCTCCTCTCTCTCCCGGAAAACCAACAAATAACTCGCCTGCGCCCTCCACAGGGGCAGCGCGAAAAGACTTTAGCCAGACCTTTTGCACGGCGTGCAAGGTCTATGGCCATTCTCCCGCATGGGCAAAATGCCCACGCAATAATAAATCACCTACTCCCACCGTCGCCTTGGCCGTCACAGATCCCCAGTCGTTAGGCCCTCCCGCCGAAGGGCCTGTATACGTAGCCCCTCCACGAGATAGCGAGCCCGCGCGCCGAGTCACTGCTTTCGAGGACTCGGGCGCACAAATTTCCCTCATCCGGAGGGACAGAGTTCCCACGGAGCTATCGTCAATAGACGAAGACTCGTCACGATCGAGGGAATAAATCAATTTAAAATGATACTCCCTACGGTCCAATTGAGAGTCACAAGACCTCACCAATCCAAAATTTGCAATCTTGCAGTAGCAAGCCACCTCCCGGAGGCTATGACGTCATCCTGGGACAGGACTTTCAGTCCCCACCGAAATCACGACAATCTAGGGGTCCCCATTCCCGAATCATTCCGCGGGCGCGAGTAATCCTCCCCGCTTCTCCCTCAGCCAAGACTGGCGCCCCTGGGTACCAGGAGGACGTGCAGTCCCCACCAGTGCCACCTGAGTACGATGTACAGTGGCCCCCTCGATCGGTTCCCGATCCAATTCCAGTGCCCGGCCCTGCCTCAGTGCCAGTGCCAGGGCCCCAATCAGATCTCCCTTCAGGAGATGCCAAATTCCTGCCGGTGCCACTTACATGCCCCGAGCAGGGCCAAGCTCGTCCGTCCTGACCGACGAGCCCAAGAAACCTCTGATAGCGCCTGACTCTGCCTAGTGCCAGCGCCAGAGCGCTATGCCGATCTCCATTCACGGGATCCAACTCAGGACCCCCCTCTTCCCCGGCCTGGCACCTCTACCAGCGTCGGTCAGAGAGACGGTTCCTCCCGACCACCGCGGAAGCTCACCTGCAGGTGCGGCCTCGCAACCCGTGCCTGAGCTGGTCATCGTTACCTGCGAGCCGCTCACGCCACCCCGACCGCCTCCTCTCTGCCTCAGCCCGTCGCCGACGCAATTGCAAGTCAGGATTCTGCCATATCTCACTTGGCCGATGAACTACAAGAGCCGCGACGGATCATGGTAGAACCCGCACGGAACACTCCTGCGTCAGCTGTCGCATCAGCAGGCCCAGGTGGTACTCCGTGCCGCCCCGGTCGCGGGCCCTCCGCTTCCCCGGCCGAGGACAACTGTCCCATTAAGAAAGACTCGAGGCGAAATTACCACGGGCGTGGGACATTCCAGGTAATTTACAAAGAGCTCTAGAGCTCCCATGGCACCTGTGCCGCCATTTCATTTTTCGAAGGTCATGGCACCCCTAATCCAGAAGGGGACGTCAGACCCTCCTCTATCTTCCTCCGTTCCTCAGGAACTTCTATCTCTTATCACCTTCTATTAATCTTCCTTAAATTATCCCCACAAGAGGCCATTAAATACGGGATACCATTCCCCACACAATGTATAAATCATTAAGAATAACAGAGTGAGAAGTGGCACGCCCTTGCGCCCATACCTTGGCACCGGGCGTGCGTGTCAGCCCTCCTGAAGGAGTCGCGCCCTTCGGTGCACTTTCCCGCCCTGGGACTGAAGTGATAGTCCGGGCCGTAATTTATAGGCGAAAGACGATAAATTCCCGCCTAACACAATAAAACCCTCACTCTTTTTCCCTTAGTTCTTCTGCCAATATCATTTACTTTCTTTTAGTCCTTTATTTATCTTTAATTTTAATGAATCGCGAGTCATAAACTCTTGCCCTTGTGATTTAAATGCCCCTTTCGTAAGCTCTGAGGGACGTGTCCCGCCTTTCATATGCGGTCAAGTTTCATTCGTAACGTCTTGGTAATTTTCCTTTTGTTATTATTATCCCTTTTCCCCTTCCAATCCTTCCAAGATCGCTGTTTGTCCTACCCCACATCTTTTGTCTGCTCGCCCGTCATAACATTGAGTTGGCAGTAGACGCATAAAATTAGCGTAGTTTAAGGTTAGCGAATTAAAACCTCGCGAATACTCTCGCCCGCATACAGCTGTCAAATTCCCGTGTGTGGGTCATCCCTCAGCTCGCGTTGAACGATAGCTGAGCCAAGTACGTTAAAACGAAGATAAATTATCAATGCGAATATGTATAGTCATTACAGTATCGTGTAAAAGGGGATGTCATTTACAAAAATAAACGCTGTTTTTCATTTACACAGCCTCTTCAAGGCAGATTGTACTAACCGCATGCATTTTATCTAAAATTAAGTAACCGTGTATTTTAATTCTTGAACAATAACCATTTCTTTTCATTTGTTGGCCATAGCCTCATATACGTGGTCCTATAATCTTAATTAATTCACAATTGTTCGAGTCACTTTATAAAGTTACAGTGGGTAACCAAATCTAAAGTAATTATTCTTTTGCAAGTGTTTAAATCACTTTGCGTTCTGTTAACGAAAATTGTCCCAATGTGTTATTAAAAGTAATGTCTCAGCTTCATAAAACCCTTAGGAGTAAAGTTCATTGCAAGGCAGAATGTAGAGTAACGTAAAGCATTTGCCGCTCATTCTTGAATATCGATGTACACACCCGAAGGAGGTATGTACATCATCTTGTATGGGGAGGTATTATGATTAGCAAGAATTCGCTAGCAAATTACCTCCCCCTCCTTTGTTGTTGTTGGTTGTTCATTTACTGCCAGCCGGCCGATCGATAGACCATCTGTCTATCGACTTAAAAACAAGGGTTAAAAGATTAAAGGCGCTCCCATTTTTGATAAAGATCTTTCCTTCGAGGCAAAAGTAATCTGGCTTGGGCGTTTCTCCTACAGGCCAAAACCTCCCCTGCGGGCAGCAGGTGCAATGAGTCAAAGCATCTGTGATGGACGCCCCTGCCCCATAGGAGGATAAAAGGCAAAAGCCCACGAGGTCTCACACACACACGGGGCTGGAAGATATGGAGTGAACTTGTGAAGACGTCCCCAACACCTGGCCCCATCGATGCCCTTGCATCCCAACCACGTGGCCCTTTCAAAAGTATACTTCTCCTCGTGCCCTTCGACCGTATTCCTCGAGCCCACACGCCATTGCTTGGAGTTTCGAGGAGTCCCCCATCGCCTTGCCCCTTTACGGAAGCCCTTGCATCTCACCACGGGAAGAAACTCGCCCTCGGAAATTGCAAGTCATCCACGCACCGCCTTCTACGCGCCCTCGGAAAATCTGCTAAGGTAAAGTGCCCTGGAAGAGCCCCATTTCAGTCACGCTTTTGTCTCGTAATATTTTCTTAAAGAGAAAGCCAGAAATCTCCTTGTCTAATGTCCGTGCGCCTCTTGCATCGGCAGTATTAATTCTTTATTACTCCTTTGGCACCCTCAGTGCAGCGTCAAATTCATTATTCTTTTGTCTATTTTCATTACTGGCGTATAATGTGCATATCTCTCATTTCAGAGGGATCCTATTTCGTGGAAGCTTCTCGGACCGTGTCTGGAATCCCCAGTTTCATTCAATCCCGTAGGAATCTCCTTCAGGATAGTAATCTACTTGAGTTCCTCTTTCCCGTACTGATATCATTTATGTAAATACACTCCTTTAAATTTGCCCACGTGTTTTACGTAATATTTCCCTCAGTAACAAGAGCCCTAAGCTCATATGAAATTCTCCTTTGTTTTCCTCTTTTTTTACGTTTTCCCGTACCCACGAAGTCAGAATCACAAGGCTAAATTAACTTAAATTGTTGCTACCTGTCTCACAGAGCATATTTCAAACTAAAACCACGGAAAACGTAAAAATATATATATATACACTCAAACACACACACACACACACACACACACACACACACACACATATATATATATATATATATATATATATATATATATATATATATATATATATATATATATATATATATATACATACTGTATATGTGCGTGTGTGTGTGTGTGTGTATAAACAAGTCATGTTTCATCTAGGATACTCTAAGACCAAGGCATATTCGGTATGTAACAAATACCCGTATCGCATACTCCTTGAGACCATACGATTTGTACCTTATAGACGGTAGCCTCCTGATGATAATAATTATCATTAACTATCATTTAGCGTCCGGTCACTGATGCATCTATGTCATGAGTGTAATGACTGACAACATGAAAAACACTGTACCGTTCGGGACTGACAAACATGTTGTGTCATCTAGTATGACCACTGTTTTTTTAGTTTTCTGGAAAAGAAAACTATTGTGCCGGCTTTGTCTGTCCGTCCTCACTTTATTCTGTCCGAATTTTTTTTCTGTCCGCACTTTTTCTGTTCGCCCTCAGACTTTATAAACCACTGAGGCTAGAGGTCTGAAAACTGGTATGTTGATCATCCACCCTCCAATCATCAAACATACCAAATTGCAGAACTCTAGCCTCAGTAGTTTTTATTTTATTTAAGGTTAAAGTTAGACATAATCGTGCTTCTGGCAACGATACAGGATAGGCCACCACCCGGCCGTGGTTCAAGTTTCATGGGCCGCGGCTCAAACAGCATTATATCTAGACCACCGAAAGATAGATCTATTTTCGGTGGCCTTGAGTATACGCTGTAGCAGCTGCACAGAAAACTCGATTGCGCCGAAGAAACTTCGGCGCATTTTTTACTTGTTTCTTATTAGAGTGGTATGGGGATTTACTTGTGTAACATGACTTTTTAAATTATAATTATCTGTTACTGCACTGGAGGTTGAGCAGTCCATGCTTTATAAATAACTTTATTTCAATTTAGCCGAGTATAAAATAAGACACGGCAGCCCTTCGTTCAAATAGCATTTAATGCTTCCAAACATAAATTCTCATTTCCTTTATTAGAGGGAAACACACACACACACACACACACACACACACACACACACACACACACACACACACACACACACACATATATATATATATATATATATATATATATATATATATATAAAACCAAAATACAGCCAAAATGTTAACTGCAGAACCATCTGCAATACTATGAATGGTACAATAATTAATATAACAAAAATAGATTCTAATTCCTTCAACATTGGTCAAGCAGGGAAAAGACATAAGAAAAACAAATAAAAACCATAAATATTCCATTAGGACTGAACAAACATCAAATGTTGTTCATTCATGGACAGGATGTTTCCTAACGCGGAGACATGAATAAGCAGTACACTACAGCGAGACGTGACAATAACAATGAGAAAAAATATTCATGAGTTCAGAGTGTTCAGTGATGATGACGACTGAGTAAGTCATCTGCTGATGATGACTGAGTAAATCATCTCCTGATGATGACTGAGTAAATCATCTCCTGATGATGACTGAGGAAGTCATCTCCTAATGATGAGTACTAAGTAAATCATCTCCTGATGATGACTGAGTGAGTCATCTCCCGATGATGACTGAGTGAGTCATCTCCTGATGATGAGTGAGTAGGTCATCTCCTGATGATGACGGAGGAAGTCATTTCCTAATGATGAGTACTAAGTAAATCATCTCCTGATGATGACTGAGTGAGTCATCTCCTGATGGTGACTGAGTGAGTCATCTCCTGATGATGAGTGAGTAGGTCATCTCCTGATGATGACTGGGGAAGTCATCTCCTAATGATGAGTACTAAGTAAATCATCTCCTGATGATGACTGGGTGAGTCATCTCCTGATGATGACTGAGTGAATCATCTCCTGATGATGACTGAGTAGGTCATCTCCTGATGATGACTGAGGAGGTCATCTCCTAATTATGAGTACTAAGTAAATCATCTCCTGATGATGACTGAGTAAATCATCTCCTGATGATGCCTGAGTGAGTCATCTCCTGATGATGACTAAGTGAATCATCTCCTGATGATGACTGAGTAGGTCATCTCCTGATGATGACTGAGGAAGTCATCTCCTAATGACGAGTACTAAGTAAATCATCTCCTGATGATGACTGAGTAAATCATCTCCTGATGATGACTGAGTGAGTCATCTCCTGATGATGACTGAGTGAATCAACTCCTGATGATGACTGACTAGGTCATCTCCTGATGATGACTGAGGAAGTCATCGCCTAATGATGAGTACTAAGTAAATCATCTCCTGATGATGACTGAGTAAATCATCTCCTGATGATGACTGAGTGAGTCATCTCCTGATGATGAGTAAGCAGGTCATCTCTTGATGATGACTGAGTGAGTCATCTCCTGATGATGAGTACTAAGTAAATCATCTCCTGATGATGAATGGTGAGTACTAAGTAAATCATCTCCTGATGATGACCGAGTAAATCGTCTCCTGATAATGACTGAGTAAATCATCACCTGGTGATGAACTGAATAAGTCATCTGATGATGACTGAGTAAATCATCTCCTGATGATGACTGAGTAAGCCATCTCCTGACGATGACTGAGAAATCATCTCCTGATGATGACTGAAAACTCATCTCCTGATGATGACTGAGTCAATCATGTCCTTATGACGATTGAGTAAGTCACCTTCTGATGATGCCTGAGTAAATCATCTCCTGATGATGACTGAGCAAATCATCTCCTGACGATAACCACGATAGGTGCCCTAATGCCCCAGTAATTTTCCCGTATTGCAACCTCCTGATGTTGCTACGACCAGCATTAATATACTCATGTAAAAAGGTTGTGATCAGAATGCTCTGACAAGGGGAATAAAAGCCCGGAAATACCTTGGCTTCCCTAGTTTCTTACGTGGTACGAAATAATGACCATTTATATGAATACAGCTGGACTGCGTGTCCGTCACTCTACGGTTACTTGACAATGAGGTCTGTTTTAGTCCTAGGAACCTTGTAACTTTTTCTGAATGAATATCTCCGCTAGATATCATCCAGTTATAATGAGGACCTGTTAGTAAATATATATATATATATATATATATATATATATATATAGCAGACTCACACGGCGCGCTTCCAAGCCCGTATTGACGCGAGTATCCCACTCCAATTAAGAGGGCTAGAGCGAGCATGGACGCGGACATCCCCTCCCTTGTTCAATTAACTGCAAACCTCGCGGATTCAGATGGTTACCTCCCGCCCATATCACCCGCGCCCTCCCCCGCACTGAGGCCCGCTACAGCACCTTCGACAGGGAACTCTGCACAGTATACTGGGCAGTCCGGCACTTCAAGTTCCTCCTGGAGGGTACGCCCTTCACAATCTACACGGACCACCAGCCGCTGGTCCACACCTTCACCAAGCAGGGGGACACATGGTCTTCCAGACAGCAACGACACCTTGCGGCCATCGCAGAGTTCACCTGCTCAGTCAAATACCTCCCCGGCAGGAAGAACCCTGTAGCAGACGCCCTCTCCAGAATTGAGCTCAACGCGGTGCAGCTTGGGATCAACTACGAGGACCTTGCCCGGGAGCAGGCCGCCAACCCGGAGACTCCAGCCTACCGCACCGCCATCAGGTCCCTGAAGTGGAAGGACGTGTCCCTCGCCCCTCGGGATCCAAATCTCCTCTGCGACGTCAGCACCGGCCAGCCTCGGCCCCTGGTGCCCACCTCCCATCGCCGCCAGGTATTCGACATCATCCATGGGCTGTCCCACCCCTCTGTCAGGACAATGGCCAAGCTGCTGACAGAGAAGTTCGTCTGGCATGGAATGCAGAAGGAAGTGAGGACCTGGGCGAGACAGTGCCTTTAGTGCCAAACCATTAAAATTGGTCATCACACAGAGCCCCGACGTCGTCGGGCCTCTTCGCCCGTCAGGCGGGGCCAGATATCTCCTGATGATTGCCGACCGCTCAACCAGGTGGCCCGAAGCTACGCCCATGCAGGAAGCCACTGCCAGTGCGTGCGCTGAGGCCCTCCTCTCCAACTGGATCAGCCGGTTCGGCATCCCGGACCACATAACTACCGACAGGGGCCCTGCCTTCCTATCTGAATTGTGGTCCGCCCTGGCAAGCCTGTTGGGGACAGCTCATCGCACCACCACCGCCTACAACCCCGCAGCCAATGGCTTGGTTGAGCGTTTCCACAGGTCCCTGAAGGCGTCCCTCATGGCCCGCTGCACCACTGGGGATTGGAAATACCAGCTGCTGTGGGTCCTCCTCGAGCTGAGAACCGCCCCCAGAGCCAATGGCGACCTGTCCGCAGCTGAGAAAATCTACGGCGAGCCTCTCGTAGTCCCAGGCGAACTAGTCACAGAGGACCGCCACAACCCATCTGTCCAGAGGCTTAGCAATATAGTCGGCAAGTTCGCCCCCTGTAAGCGGACATACACTGGCAGATCAGTCGCCTTCACGCCGCCTGGCTTGTCCTCCACCACTCACGTCTTCGTCAGGGATGACGCCGTCCGTCCATCACTGACCAGGCCCTACAGGGGGCCCTTCCTCGTACTGGAAAGGAATAACAAGGCTTTCCGGCTCGCCCTTCGCAGAAAGGACGACTGGATGTCGGTCAACTGCATCAAGCCCTCCCTCCTGGAGGAGGACACAGATGTCACCGCACTGCACCCTCTGCCTGAGCAGTCGTCTCCGTAGTCAGGTTGCTGCAGAAAGAGGACAAGCAGCCGCCCCCGGAAACGTCTGCCCACACCTGCAGCCAGCCGCTCCCACGCACAGCACAACCCCCCGCTCACTTCACGTAGCCGCAGCACCCTTCAGCGCCCCAGCAGATACGCCGATTAATCAGACGTTACCCATGTCTGAGGGCGGGGGGAGTATTTGTTAAGTCCCCGATAAGCGGGTTTTCTGTGGTGGCGACCCGTTTTCTTTGCCTCTCCTAGGATCGCCGCTCCTAGGATAACGAGTCACGCAGATCCAGTCATACCCAATCATTTAATTTGATTTATGTAAATATTTACCTGTCACCAACTTGTATGTTATGTGTTTCTCTTTCTCAGGTATCAGAATGTATTCAACTTAGTTATTGTCCATTTGTGTAACTCAAAGTGTATTTGTTCATTGTATTTATTGTCAAACGTTACTGACCTCAGGTCACCCTAGTTCTCATTGTATTCCTCGGCGTGACGTCAGTCCGCAGCTATATAAACCGCCTGTGTCCTCAATAAATCAGCAGTAACCTTATCCTGCTTGTTTCTTTCACACCTTTTAAAGCAGTACTGTACACTCGGCAAGAAAAGTGAAGATACAGTTTTTTTAATCTTCGGACATATATTGCTAAATAATGAGGCATCTGGCAACTTTAGAAAGGGGAGGAGCTTCAGTCTTATTGTGTTTGTTTTTTGCTTGACCTCCTATAACTTTCAATCATATTCTACGGTTCTGAAATCATTGATACTTAAATGCAGTAGTAAGCTTTACAGTATTCGTTCAAGTTGTAATTTGCAGCGACAGTTCTGAGCAAAATAAACATTTTTCCACATAATCTACGAAGTAACCTTGCACATATGAATTTATGACACCACAATGAACGGAATGCTTGCATAATCGGAAACGCGATCTTCCATAATGAAATCAAGAGTTGAATTTGAGCAATGTCCAACGAAAAACTTGGGAAACAATAAAGGAACGAATGCAATGTTATGGGGAGAGAGAGAGAGAGAGAGAGAGAGAGAGAGAGAGAGAGAGAGAGAGAGAGAGAGAGAGAGAGAGCTGTTGTGTAAGCCTAGGCCTACATGTAGAGCTACTCATTTCATTATTTTTTTTTTTTTAGAGATTGAGCGATACTATATTTGTACAGTATGTTTTAGCAATGGAGAGAGAGAGAGAGAGAGAGAGAGAGAGAGAGAGAGAGAGAGAGAGAGAGAGAGAGAGAGAGAGAGAGACTATGGCAACGTTAAGAAACATCCAGTTACTTGTGTTTTCAACGCCGAAGTTAGCGCGGTACTCCGCACATCATAGAGAACACTCTTGTGGATTTAAATAGATTGGGTCAACCTGCCCTAGCTGTCACAACACTTACTGCCATTAATTTCAGCTGACCTTTAACACCATGAAATACAAATATGAATCTATAAAAATTAAAGAAATTATCATTACCTCATATGATGATGCAATAATAAGCCTGTTCATAACGGAAAACGAGTAAATATTGCCGTTCTGATAAAAAGTACTACACCGAGATATCCATACACTATCCTTTAGATCTCTATGAACGAAGTCATTTGAGAAATTCTGATTACTTCGGACATGCATGGTGTTTTTAAGTATCTGAACGTTTTTGTTTTGCAGATTTAACATATATGATATAATTTGCATTGTATTTTCATATTCTAGAGTAAATTTACCGAGATTATGTGTTTTCTGTAAGAAAAAAATTAAAATTCGATGAACGAAATCTAATGAAAACTGTATCCTCACTTTTCTTGCCGAGTGTACATTCACTGTGACACTGTCGTTAATTCAAGCCAATCCAAACCCATTTTGTTCTTTAGAAACGCACATAGCTCACATTCTAATTAGGTTAGCACCTTCTCCCCGACCCAAACCAACACACAAGCACACAGACACACACACCAAACTAGGCTATTTTAGTTATAAAATCAGATTTTGTAGAACGAAATATAGAAGTCTCCCATACAACTCATAGAAAACAAGACTGCCTGGCGAGAAATATAGAAAACTAGATTTATAAGTTAATGGTAGACTACAATATTCCCAATTACTTTTGTTGCCATTGCAGTCTACAACATTTGTACACTGTTAGGAGAAAATTACGAAAAAGCATACTAATCATAGAATTCTGGGTTATTTTTCGGAAGACTCCAGCTACCTCCCTCATTATAATTTATATTTTTCTGGGTAAAACACATAAAAAAAAAATTCTTCTCAATAAATTAACCAAATTAAGACTTATAAGGTAAGACAATACCGGCCCCCATCCCCTTCCATAGATAATACGGCAAAATTGTAACCAGTAAACACCCCTAGGTTACGTTAGGTTGGTATTTTTAGGTTCTTTTAGTGCCCTATCATTTCCAAGCCATTTTTGGATGAAAAACCCAAAATGGTTTTTCATGCAAAAATGGCTAGCTTGATTCTTTAGAAATGACTGGCTGGAGTCTTACTAAAAATTACCGAATTCTGTAACATAACTCATCATTTACAACGAAAGTTAAGAATTTTTTTGTCTTCCTTTGTTATATTGTCTTTCTATTTGTGACAGGTTTAAGTGAAGGATACTACAGGCGTCCAGCAGAAGAGGCTAAACAAGTTCGTGAGCAATTTATGAACTATTTCATTACTGATGGATCAATATCCTGGCACAAACAGACGATGCACTAAACACTGATTTGTATGTATATATATATATATATATATATATATATATATATATATATATATATATATATATATATATATATATATATATATATATATATATATATACTTTCCACCTGAGAGACCTGGGTTCGATCCCGACGTGAGTCAGAAATTTATATATATATATGTATATAGGCTATATATATATAATTGCTCCATTCATTCTTAATACAACACTGTTTTGATCTATGTGCGTTTTATAAACATTTCTTTATGGAACTAATTGTATTTACATTCTGATTTACAATATTACAAAGATTCTTTTTTTATATATGCATTTACCATTTGAAAATATGGAAATGGTTTCTGCATTGCAATAAACATGATTATATGGAATGGGAAATTTTCCTTACCTCATCAATATTATTCAGGGATTCTCTTGGAGTTTCCTGGTCCTTGAGGAACATCAGCGATTGAAAGTAGCCTACCATAATGTTGGATAGTACAAATCCTCGCTGCTGTCACCTGATCTCTGCGAGTTGATTACTTTTTTATACTCTTTACGAAAAGTAGAACGCATGTTGTTAATTTTCTTGGCTACTGTATCTTTAGTAGCTGAACTATCTTTCTGTTGTAATTTTTGTAACTAAAATATCATAAGACGCTCCCTTTTTACGTCTGTCAGAATAGTCAGCACTTTTTATTTTCCATAATGAAAGTTGTCCTCTATAGAGTTCAATAAACTCCAACCAAAAGGTCTTCTCTTCCCGTGAAGTCGACATCACTAGCCAGTTCACAGACTCAACCGCACTCTCGAAATGTTAGGCCCAACTGACACTATAATTCACGCCTCTCCGCACACGATGAAAAGGGTTGTCAGTACTCCAGTACTGACGGCTAGTTTTTCGGTAATCACGTAAGTTCGTCATTTCACACCACAGGCCAGTCTTTCAGTAGTACAAACTACCCCCATAAACGGTCAAACTGGCTTGCAAATCTCTTGTTTGACAGCCTAACTGACGTTTGGAGTGAGCGTGTATGGGTCCCCTCAGGGATAAGTTTGCTGGGGCCTCCCTTACTCTGCTCTGGCTGCGCTCCACAAAAGAAAGTTGCCCACTTCACCGCTGACATCAGCTGAGAGACAATGAATTTCCCATAAAACGAACTGAGCTCATTGTAAGCTCTTTGAACTGTAGGTAACTAGCACACTTGAACTACCTTCAGCTTTATTCCTTCCAATAGTCAGTCTTTGCTTCTGATTTCGAGGTTTGCAGAAGTGTGAGGGAATAGCCATCTTGAATTAATATCCTTTTATACCGCATGTCGTCCAAAATCATGCTAGTTTAACTTAATGACATAATTTTCAAGATAAATCTTTGTACTAACAAACAAAAGAAAGGGCCGAAGTTGTCGAGAAAAAATTCATGGGAAGGCTTGAAAAGGGGAGACACACGGTGATACGCAGACGTAAAATGATTAGAGGTATCAAAAAGATGGCAAAGGATTTTTTGAGATGGTCTGACCATCTTGGAAGACAGGAGGACAACAGAAGTGTTTGGAGGAAAGTGGAGAGAACCCAAGTTCCTTGACATCCTCAGAACAGTCGTATGCATGTATGTGTGTGTGTGTGTGTGTGTACGAGAGAGAGAGAGAGAGAGAGAGAGAGAGAGAGAGAGAGGTGATGGCTCAATGTGTATAAGGGTGTTTAAAACGTTGCGATTGAGTCTTTTGCAAAACCAGCCAATTTTGACGAAGCCTTCTTCAGGGCGGTCGAAAGTTCCAATACGATTTGATGGCTAAATAACAATATAGCACTGATTATTATCTCTTTTTCACCGGAGCCTCCCCGTTAAAGAAACGGTTCTATGTTGTGTATATGTGTGTGTGTTTATATTTGGTTGTTTATGTATGACTGTACAATTATGAAATGCACAACCTTATGCAAAACCTAAAATAATTACAATAGAAAAACATGGTAGGTTTTCCTGTTGCCGATATACCTTATCGAAATTTTTTCCTGTATATCTTATTATCAAGATACGCTTGTTATTTCATTATTGCTAGCAGAATTTTTTTTTAATGAAAATACTTATACATTTTTATCATTACAGCGTTCTCGTTTTACCGCTCACAGGAAGCGGTTTCGAAATATCGTAATCAAGAATACTGTTCAATTGGCACGTAGCTACGTCACCGGTGAATAACATGACATGATTTACGAATGTATATTTCAACAACATTCTCATTAATTACACACTCAAGTGTCTCATCACCACAACGGTGGCGTTACTTATTATCGTGCAGCTGGCAGGTAAACGTTCTGCGTGCGCACTTCTGCTATTCTGGTAGCCTGGATCGTCTCATCAGTATGTATCTGGAACTGTTAAAGTAAAGTGCGTTATGTTCTGAGCTGTTAGCAATCCGACAGCCGAGTTTCACACGAAACGTTTGTTTTTCCCCCCCGGTCTCCGTCCTTTTGGTGTTGCAAGTAAAATATGGTGTTTAAGGATCGCGGAGCTGCCTTTCGACTTTAGACTCATTCGAACTTTGCTTTGGGACGATAGGTGAGTTTTCATAAATGTGGAAAGCATGCTGCGTACTTTGGTATGATAGTTAAATCGGCGTATTATCACCTTTTAAATAGGTATCGCGGATGCTTTTATTATTTTTTCGGTAGACATTCAGTTCAAATGCTGTTTGTGTACATTTTAGCAAGTTGCATGTTTTTAGATAGCCACAAATATGATGTAGCGATATGTATTCGCGCTAATTTCGAGGCTTGCATGTAGTTCTTGCGAAGGCAATTTGAATTTCATATGAACACAGAACACGCAATTAAGAAGCTTTTATTCGACATTTTCTATATAATTCCGCTTTGAAAAGGATAAAGACGTCTCATGCAACAAGTAAAATAATATTTAAATGGTAGGGCGCATTTATAACACGCTTGTCAGGTGTCGATAACGCAGTACTTGCTAGGCAATCTGATACTTTGTGTCGGCAAAAGTCTGTTTTTTTTTTTTCAACGTTTTACCTTGTTCACTAAGTTTAAAACAAACTGTGCGGATTAGAAATGCTTCGTTCTAGTTTATTTAATTGCACATTTTCTTGTCATGCAGGTGGCAGTAGTCGTTTTTACATTCATCTGATTGGTTATCGTGGTCTTCTCGTTTGGTTAAACCGAATTCAGATATCCACATCATGGTCTTCTCGTTTGGTTAAACCGAATTCAGATATCCACATCAGCCCTCTTAGTTCTTTGACAACCTGCAACCTTTTGTTTGAGGGTCTGTGCTGCTGTATAATTAGCTTAATCTGAATTTAACGACCATCTGTTTACTTCTGTGTAACCACAGTCCTTCTAACAATTGTAATTTCCCAGATGATGATGTCTTATAGCTTCAGTTATTTTATTTTTCATGATTCTCTCTCTCTCTCTCTCTCTCTCTCTCTCTCTCTCTCTCTCTCTCTCTCTCTCTCTCTCTCTGCCATGGTTTGATACTTGTGCAGAAGTCAGTGCTACTGTATTAATTCTTTATCTTAATAGTTAACGTTCTTTACAAACCAACCTCATTCTCGTCCTTTATTGCACTTGTTCTCACTATTCTTCACTTTCTTTCCCATTTACTATGCTTTCATCTCTACCGAGTGCTCCAAATTTTCAACATTATATCTTTCCGTCTTTTTCCCTTTTTATTATTGTCTTCCCATTCTTTTAAAATTCCCTCATTGCACATTCTCACATTTTATTTTGCCTTTCATTTCTCTTCGCTGATCTCATTCTTATCATTCCTGTCGTTCCTTTTTTTTCTACTTTCATTCTTCGTCTTGATCCCCGCCAAGGGTTAATGCATAATGTGTCATGTGTGGCACACTGTCGAAGTTACTAAGGGTTCTTTTCGGAGTTCTTTCTCAGGGCGCGGGTGCGAACTGTCTCTGCCTTTTACTCCCCGCACCCTTTCCCTTGAGCCTCTTTCTACTTAGCTGTCCACCTTCTTTTACTTTACCTTGCTCCACTATTCACTTCTCATCTCAGAGAAAATCCGTTGGGAAAATCCAGTCAAATATTCATAAGAATAATCTCCGTCTTGGTGTTGATCCTGAAGAAGGTGATATCATTTTCCCTTTCGTCTTTCCATTCTTTTCCGTTGATGAGATCTGTGTCAGTCTTTTCTTCCTTTCGGTGTCCTTTCCTTTCGAGTCTCTGTCTGGATATTTTCAGAAGCTCTTTCGTTTTCCAATCGATTTGTTTTTTCACTCACTCTGTTATCACCGCCATTCCATCCTCCCTCATTGGTGCTTTTCATTATATTGTATTTTATGTTAGGTTCTCATTTTGTCCCGTGAACCTTCATCCTTCACATTTTGCGTCATAGCCTATGCTCCTTCCTTCATCATTCGTTCGTGTTTTGTCTCGCTTTGGATGACAGAGTTTTATTATGTCATCTTTTTCCGATATATATATATATATATATATATATATATATATATAT